>NW_026698240.1:300000-447948 GCF_030435755.1 Ochotona princeps
CTCTTACGCCATGCCATCGCAGCCATGGGCTCACTGATCCAAGGGTCCAAGATCACCTCTGACCCTCATGCTCACTCTCATAATGCTTGTCCGTTAAATCGTACAACCGACAACACCACAACAGAAACCCAATATGGCCACCGGATCTCCGCATGCTTCCCATGCCAATACACAGCCTTTCCCGAGGGAATCTCTTATCAATGTTTTCCTTGTCTTTCAAAAGTTCTTCCTCTTGTCCACTCACCACGGATACCCGCATACCTAGATTGTCCAATTTCAGACAGTGCCGTGAGGCTGTTGAAGGAAATGAGTGACGGGAAAACAGTAGTTTGGCTCGGGACATCTTAGCCAAATGCAAGTAGGACTGGCTGAAAGGTGGGCAAACACTTGGCTGCATCCAAAAGTGTATCTGAAAAAATCCCCCAGACCCTTCCACAAAACTCATTTTCCTTGGCCTTCCATTTCCAAAGCACGGGCAGAAATGACATCAGGCAAGACAGTTCACGGGCCTTGGCCCAGCATTTGTCACACGACCGTTCATTCTCCAGTCACCTGGTTCTTTGTGAATGGTAGGTGAGAAGAGTCAAGCAATCAATTTCCCCCAGCGCCACCCACCCCACAGCTTTCTCTTTGTTTGTTGCTTATCTCAAGTTACCCACAAAAGCCAAAAGAGTCAGGAAGAATGAGGCCAAACAGGATCGAAGCAGCCTTACACTCACTAGGTAGTAAATAGACTAGGACTGCACAGCAGCTACTCACGAAAGACCATTTCACCGAGTCCTTTTGTGGACAAGGGAAATCAGGATCATCTTCAGTAGCAGCCAGCATAATTGGTTTCTATCAACTAATAGAGAGTGAAATAATGCCCGTGTTAGTGTAAGAGGGAAAAAGGAAGCAAGTGGTTTTCTCAAGTATTACAATCTGTATGCAACTGCCCCTCATTCAGGTGATTCACGTTAAGGCTGTCTATGGCTGGCTGGCTCCCTTCCCAATCTGAAAAGTCACGCTTCATTCCCACGGCATTAGAGCCAAAATCTTTGGCTCTTGCTTACCCTCTTGTGACTAGATGAGCCTCGGTCAAGTGAGCATCTCCTTCACGTACAAAACTAGTCTTTCAACTTCGTAGCTTTCAAGGAAGAGGAGGAAAAAAAGCCCTGACAAACCAAATCACATACCTCCTACACGCGGTGGTAGTGGCCCTATGTCAGGAGCACACATAGGCAAAAATTTGGTAGCACAGGTGGCTGGCCGCATTCCTGCAGGGGGGCGAGCGTGAGGAGGCCCTACCCTCCGGAATGGATTCGCAGGACCAGTTGGCCCTTGGGGTGGATGAGCCGAAGTTGTTGCTGCTTGGCCAGCACCTGGTTCTTTCCCCTCGCAGGGAACTGCTGATGCATTTATGGTACTGCTCTGTAACAAAATCACATAAATCCAACATCACTAACAAGAAAAAAATGCAAAACTCATACACAAATAGTTAGGGACAGAATGCAAAGAAATCCATGATATACAGAGAAAGTGCTCCAGAGAAACATCAGATGGGTTTTAGCGATCACAACTGTGTGGTGAAAGAACAGAAAGCAGGTTTCGTCAATACAGCAATATTCTGGCTAAGGAGAATGCACAGACACAGGCCAGGAGAACCCCGACGTAGACTACCTAGCACGCTTATCCCGAGAAGGCAAAGAACAAGTGGGCAGCTTACTCCAGATGTGGCTGAGGAACAAACTGAGAAACTCAGGAAAGTAGATTCTCAAAACATTATACCCACTGATTCCAATGTACATCTGAAGGGGGAACCAAATGCCCTGCTACACTGGTGTACTCCCTGAGAGGTGTTGACTCAGAAAAGAAACAGATTTCTAGAGAAAACAAATGACCAGGGCCATGTCTGTTCTGCAAAAAAAGGAGGGATCACAAAGCTCCCGCACACACACGGGTAAAATTACACTGTCAGGACTTACCTCCAGTTTGTCTTGGTTAGCTGCCTGGTTGGAGTCTTGCTTGGAAAATAGGTTTGGACCTACACATTCTTAAAAAGAAAGAAAGGGAAAAAGGAAACCATGAACATCGTGGGTCTTAGCATTTTGTTCTCGGGACGTTTCTGGATCGCAAGGGACACTGTGATATCTCCCTCATCCAGGTCGGTGCATAAGCCAGCTTGACACCTGCCTCCTTATCCATGGCCACAAGAGCACCCTGAGGCCGCTGGAACTCCTGCTATGCCAAATGCTCTACAGCCAAATGAAGTTGAGGTCTCTGCAGCTGGCACTTAGCAACCCACCTGCTGCAGCAGCACTGAGAAGCTGTCGAGAGAGCAGCACCTCCCTTCTTCCTGACATTCTGCTCCTGCTTCCTGATTCTTCCTTCAATGAATACTGGCCAGCACGAGACCCCACTGGGCAATACGTGTTCCTGGACTCTATGATCGGGAACTGCTCAGCGTCCCAGGACATCCATTCACACATCCCTCCTGGGAATACAACTCTTTGACCCTTCCCTTGCTTTCTCGGCTACTCACTCACACTGCAGCTCACTTGGTGCTCGCACCAAAGTGCTAGCTCTCCGACCTCTCAGCGTCCTCACTTGCTCAATCCTCTCCCGATTCACCAGACTCCACAATCCGTCAGGTGAGCCAGTTGCCAACAGCCTTGTCCTAGAAGTCATGTTCATTTTGTACTTGACTGACACCGTGCTAAGCCTACATCAATCTGGGGCTCACACATCACTTTACCTACACCTGAGCCACTTGGACAGCCAGAAGAGATGGAAAACTAAGAGCCCTCAAACTCCCCGCCCTGGGAAAACACACTCACTCACTCACTCACAACAACCCACATCGATGACAACTGGAACCTGAACATTTCAACCTGATCATCTCCTTCAACATACTGCCAGCTTCGTAGTGCCTGGCCTTCCATCTGTTGACATGGAAGCAAGGTTCCTCCTCAACAACTGACAACATCCATCCTCCTGAAACACACCTACACTCGCTATGTGGCCACTGAATGGTGAAGAGTGTGAGATGGCACATTTTGAATGCACAACGTGTCAGATGCTTCATATCCATTAAGTACACACTTCACCAACATACTAATGGCCACCATGGGGAGCACTGGCTGCTGCTCTCTTTTCTAATCCCGCTTCCTGCTTCCAAACCAGGAAAACCAGCAGAGGCAGGCCCAAGGCCAGCGGACCCTGCAAACAAACGGCAAACTCGGAACACACTCCTGGTTCCCACCATCACAACGGCCTCGATTTGGCTGTGGTTTGTGTGGAGTCGGGCAGAGGATGCAAGCTCTCTTGGCACTTCTTTTCTCTGTGTGACTCTGCTACCTCTCCCCTAAACAGCAGCTTCTCTCTAAACCACAAACAAACACAAGAATCCAGAAACCCAACACGCAGCCCACACACCCCTGCCGCCTCTTCCCTGTAGCTCTGCTTTTCAGGTAAAGAAAAATGAGCCTTACTGAATCCTCGATTTCCTAAACAAATATGCCATGGCTTGTCCAACGATACAGTGTGTGAACGTGCCCGCTGCGATGCCATCACCTCTTACGCCATGCCATCGCAGCCATGGGCTCACTGATCCAAGGGTCCAAGATCACCTCTGACCCTCATGCTCACTCTCATAATGCTTGTCCGTTAAATCGTACAACCGACAACACCACAACAGAAACCCAATATGGCCACCGGATCTCCGCATGCTTCCCACGCCAATAGACAGCCTTTCCCGAGGGAATCTCTTATCAATGTTTTCCTTGTCTTTCAAAAGTCCTTCCTCTTGTCCACTCACCACGGATACCCACATACCTAGACTGACCAACTTCAGACAGTGCCGTGAGGCTGTTGAAGGAAATGAGTGACGGGAAAACAGTAGTTTGGCTCGGGACATCTTAGCCAAATGCAAGTAGGACTGGCTGAAAGGTGGGCAAACACTTGGCTGCATCCAAAAGTGTATCTGAAAAAATCCCCCAGACCCTTCCACAAAACTCATTTTCCTTGGCCTTCCATTTCCAAAGCACGGGCAGAAATGACATCAGGCAAGACAGTTCACGGGCCTTGGCCCAGCATTTGTCACATGACCGTTCATTCTCCAGTCACCTGGTTCTTTGTGAATGGTAGGTGAGAAGAGTCAAGCAGTCAATTTCCCCCAGCGCCACCCACCCCACAGCTTTCTCTTTGTTTGTTGCTTATCTCAAGTTACCCACAAAAGCCAAAAGAGTCAGGAATAATGAGGCCAAACAGGATCGAAGCAGCCTTACACTCACTAGGTAGTAAATAGACTAAGACTGCACAGCAGCTGCTCACGAAAGACCATTTCACCGAGTCCTTTTGTGGACAAGGGAAATCAGGATCATCTTCAGTAGCAGCCAGCATAATTGGTTTCTATCAACTAATAGAGAGTGAAATAATGCCCGTGTTAGTGTAAGAGGGAAAAAGGAAGCAAGTGGTTTTCTCAAGTATTACAATCTGTATGCAACTGCCCCTCATTCAGGTGATTCACGTTAAGGCTGTCTATGGCTGGCTGGCTCCCTTCCCAATCTGAAAAGTCACGCTTCATTCCCACGGCATTAGAGCCAAAATCTTTGGCTCTTGCTTACCCTCTTGTGACTAGATGAGCCTCGGTCAAGTGAGCATCTCCTTCACGTACAAAACTAGTCTTTCAACTTCGTAGCTTTCAAGGAAGAGGAGGAAAAAAAGCCCTGACAAACCAAATCACATACCTCCTACACGCGGTGGTAGTGGCCCTATGTTAGGAGCACCCATAGGCAAAACTGTGGAACCACAGGTGGCTGGCCGCATTCCTGCAGGGGGGTGAGCGTGAGGAGGCCCTACCCTCCGGAATGGATTCGCAGGACCAGTTGGCCCTTGGGGTGGATGAGCCGAAGTTGTTGCTGCTTGGCCAGCACCTGGTTCTTTCCCCTCGCAGGGAACTGCTGATGCATTTATGGTACTGCTCTGTAACAAAATCACATAAATCCAACATCACTAACAAGAAAAAAATGCAAAACTCATACACAAATAGTTAGGGACAGAATGCAAAGAAATCCATGTTATACAGAGAAAGTGCTCCAGAGAAACATCAGATGGGTTTTAGCGATCACAACTGTGTGGTGAAAGAACAGAAAGCAGGTTTCGTCAACACAGCAATATTCTGGCTAAGGAGAATGCACAGACACAGGCCAGGAGAACCCCGACGTAGACTACCTAGCACGCTTATCCCGAGAAGGCAAAGAACAAGTGGGCAGCTTACTCCAGATGTGGCTGAGGAACAAACTGAGAAACTCAGGAAAGTAGATTCTCAAAACATTATGCCCACTGATTCCAATGTACATCCGAAGGGGGGAACCAAATGCCCTGCTACACCCTGAGAAGTGTTGACTCAGAAAAGAAACAGATTTCTAGAGAAAACAAATGACCAGGGCCATGTCTGTTCTGCAAAAAAAGGAGGGATCACAAAGCTCCCGCACACACACGGGTAAAATTACACTGTCAGGACTTACCTCCAGTTTGTCTTGGTTAGCTGCCTGGTTGGAGTCTTGCTTGGAAAATAGGTTTGGACCTACACATTCTTAAAAAGAAAGAAAGAGAAAAAGGAAACCATGAACATCGTGGGTCTTAGCATTTTGTTCTCAGGACGTTTCTGGATCGCAAGGGACACTGTGATATCTCCCACATCCAGGTCGGTGCATAAGCCAGCTTGACACCTGCCTCCTTATCCATGGCCACAAGAGCACCCTGAGGCTGCTGGAACTCCTGCTATGCCAAATGCTCTACAGCCAAATTAAGTTGAGGTCTCTGCAGCTGGCACTTAGCAACCCACCTGCTGCAGCAGCATTGAGAAGCTGTCGAGAGAGTAGCACCTCTCTTCTTCCTGACATTCTGCTCCTGCTTCCTGATTCTTCCTTCAATGAATACTGGCCAACACGAGACCCCACTGGGCAATACGTGTTCCTGGACTCTATGATCGGGAACTGCTCAGCGTCCGAGGACATCCATTCACATATCCCTCCTGGGAATACAACTCTTTGACCCTTCCCTTGCTTTCTCGGCTACTCACTCACACTGCAGCTCACTTGGTGCTCGCACCAAAGTGCTAGTTCTCCGACCTCTCAGCGTCCTCACTTGCTCAATCCTCTCCCGATTCACCAGACTCCACAATCCGTCAGTTCAGCCAGTTGCCCACAGCCTTGTCCTAGAAGTCATGTTCATTTTGTACTTGACTGACACCGTGCTAAGCCTACATCAATCTGGGGCTCACACATCACTTTACCTACACCTGAGCCACTTGGACAGCCAGAAGAGATGGAAAACTAAGAGCCCTCAAACTCCCCGCCCTGGAAAAACACACTCACTCACTCACTCACAACAGCCCACATCGATGACAACTGGAACCTGAACATTTCAACCTGATCATCTCCTTCAACATACTGCCAGCTTCATAGTGCCTGGCCTTCCATCTGTTGACATGGAAGCAAGGTTCCTCCCCAACAACTGACAACATCCATCCTCCTGAAACACACCTACACTCGCTATGTGGCCACTGAATGGTGAAGAGTGTGAGATGGCACATTTTGAATGCACAACGTGTCAGATGCTTCATATCCATTAAGCACAGACTTCACCAACATACTAATGGCCACCATGGGGAGCACTGGCTGCTGCTCTCTTTTCTAATCCCGCTTCCTGCTTCCAAACCAGGAAAACCAGCAGAGGTGGGCCCAAGGTCATCGGACCCTGCAAGCACATGGCAAACTCGGAACACACTCCTGGTTCCCACCATCACAACGGCCTCAATTTGGCTGTGGTTTTTGTGGAGTCGGGCAGAGGATGCAAGCTCTCTTGGCACTTCTTTTCTCTGTGTGACTCTGCTACCTCTCCCCTAAACAGCAGCTACTCTCTAAACCACAAACACACACAAGAATCCAGAAACCCAACACGCAGCCCACACACCCCTGCCACCTCTTCCCTGTAGCCCTGCTTTTCAGGTAAAGAAAAATGAACCTTACCGAATCCCCGATTTCCTAAACAAATATGCCATGGCTGGTCCAACGATACAGAGAGTGAAGACGCCCTAGACATGGCTGTATCGTTTGTTTTGAAATTTCGTGTGTCATGTGGTGCAACTAACACCCTTTCCCTGTTCAAGCACCTTGGAAATTAGTTGAAATTGGCTCAAATCCACAAGCCCTGGACATTCCTTTGGAAAACACCAGATTCTCCTTCCTCCTGGCTTCATCCTTCCACACACCATGGCATCGCAGGCATGAGCGGACTTACCTACGGGATCTAAGATCAATTCTGTCTCTCATGCTCACTCTAATACTGCCTTTCAGTTAAATCCAAAACCAACAACACTTAATACAAAAGAAATATTTCCAGTGGATATAACCATGCATCACTCACCAACATTTTAATGACTTTTGAATGTTCTACCTGCTGTTGATATCCTGTGAATAATTACAACTATAGATTGCCTAACTTCAGACAGTGGTAACATGTTTGTTGAAAGAATTGTGTGACATGAAAGTAGTAGGTTTTTTCAGGAAATCTTATTTTAATGCAGTTAGGACTGGGTCAATCATTAGTGGACACTGGATATAATGTGATTTTTATATTTTAAGTCCTGTTATTAATTTAATCAGTTCAACTATTTTCAATGTATCACTTGAGAAAATCCTTCAACCATCAGACTGTATTGCATTTGGAGTGGTTTTTTTCTCCTTATTTTTATCTTCGAATTTGTCTGGTTGTGCAGTAAAGCCTGGTCCTTTCCTTTTTATATGCACCTCTTTGCTTAACTAAGAGATGCTTCTTTCTCCTAACTTCATAGTGGATATGGCCATTGCTGCTAATTTTAGGGAGAAACAATTTTTTTTCTGTTATCTTACCCAACTTTGTACAAAAGTTATAAATCTTTTCTTCAAAGGTAAATAAGAATTAATTACATATGAACACTTTAAACCTCATGTCACATCTTTATTTATGCCTGTTATATAAAAATGAATAAAATACTTTCTTTTTTCGTGATACTATCCCTGCTGGTAGTTTGACTAAATAATAAGGTACCTTTGTTGTATATGCATGTGTATATTCATCTGTGAAAATGTATTTTACTCTGAATTACATAAATACATTTGGATAATCAATATATATTCAATACTTACATTCGATGTCTACTCTCACAGGTTGCAAGCAATAAGTGCAAGTTACCGATTAATTCAGTAGCTAACAAGGATAGTACTAATAGCCTAAGTTGAACTTTTTGGTAATACTGCATACCTGGTTGAGCAATCTCCATTCTCTATTCCTTTTCCAAACAATTTTTTTCTTGCTACATTTTTTTTTTAAATTACATTGCACTACGTGACACAATTTCAAAGGCTCTGGAATTCCCCCAACACCTCCTCCCCATGTCCTCCCCCCATGGTGGATACCTCCACCTTGTTGCAGTATTACAGAACAATCCAGTCATGATTCTTTCATTGCAAGCATATACCAAGCATACAGTCCAGCATCTTACTGTCCAGATAAATGCAACAATTTCTTGGGGAGACCATCTCTCGTCTGAAGGTAGAGCTGGCAGAATATCATCCCAACCAATTAAAAGCCACAACATAACATCAACAACAATTTACATTACTGAATTAATTGGCAATTAATATGTTAGAAAATGCAAGTTCTTAATCACATCCTGTGACTTCTTCATTGACATTTCTATTTTAGTTTATACACAACCGGATGCTATACACCTTTAAGTGGCTATAGGGTACTATTCAGCTGTCTCGTGTCTATTTTCATTTTAGTATTTAGTAGTTTATAGTGTTGAAGCATAATTTTGCTGAATGTGGCAGATTTTAGGATAGTCTAAACTGGCTTATAATTCTAATAAGGCATATGTCAACAGTTGAGGCACAGAACCATTTTAGGAGGGGTGTGCAGAGAAATCTTCAATACCTTAGTTAGGAGTAACTAATCTTTGTGTCCTACCTAGTAAGGTATATGTGAATCCACGCTGACCATTTCCTGTCTGGTTCGAAGCTTTCCTTGTTGTTCTTTATCTATTCTAATTTTATTGTATGTTTGTTTTGGGGGGCTCCAGGGTGAACCTGATGGTCATTGCAAGAGAGGGTGGGGATCCAAAGCTGTAATTAAGTAAGGACCAGAGAAAGCTTTTCTCCCTAGTCCCGAAGGAAGTCTACTGTTCTTCTGTTTCTGAGGTCTGCTCAGGGCTCCTGCCTGTTGTTCTGATGACTCTGGATCCTGTGAGGAAGGATCTGGGCATCTTCCATCCCATGTGTGAGAGACAAATGGGGGTGGATGACCTCAGAGTTCTTGGTCTCCAAAGGCACTCTAATTCCCCGTGGTCTCCTTGGCAGTTGCGATGTAGTCCTTGATGAGCGTACTGATAACCCTTAGTGAGGATCCAGGAGTCTCCAGGGTTGGGATACAAGCCTCCTAATGTCTACCTGCTCCACTCTTGGGTCCACCCTGCTCTGTGCATATGACCGCCTGTTAAGAGGTTATCAGGATCACTGCCGATTCTCCCTATATGTCTTTGTACACAAAAAAACCACGAATAGCTAGAAACATCCTGAAGAATAAAAGTTAACAGGGGGAATCACAGTTCTGGACCTTTGGACATATTATAGGGTGGTGGTTATCAAAACAGCCTGGCACTAGCACAAATATATAGAGGAGGAACAATGTAGCAGAATACAAGCAACAGAAGGGAACCCACACAGATACAGCCAAATAACCTTTGACAAAAAGACAGACAACAATCCAGGCAAATGGGAAGGTTTCTTCAATAAATGCTGTTGGAACAACTGGTTAATAGTCTGCAGAAACAAGAAGATAGACCCACATCTCTCACCATACACTAAGATCAAATCTAAATGGATGAAAGACCTAAATCTACATTCAGAAACCTTCAAACTTTGGGAAGAAAATGTTGAAAACACCCTGCAAGATCTAGGTGTAGGTCCTGACATTCTAAAAAGGACACCAAAAACAATAGCAATCAAGACCAAAATAAACAAATGGGACTTCATCAAACTAAGAAGCTTCTGTACAGCAAGGGAAACAATGAACAAAGTAAAAAAGCAACCCACAAAACAGGAGACCTTTGCACACTACATAGGTGATAGGGGGCTAATCTCCAGAATATCCAAAGAACTCCAGAACAACCGAAACACCAAAACAAACAAACTACTCAAGAAATAGGCACGGGAAATGGGCAGACATTTCACAAAGGAACAAACTCAGATGCCAACAATTTAACAGCAGTCAATATCAGAAAATTTTCTGTCAAAATTCGGGGATTTATCATAGTTTGATTCTCCTCTCTCAATTGAAATCCTAGGGTCCAAAGTATGATCTCAGTTTCTTGAGCCTTAATAAAGGAAGAGACATGTTTTTAAAAAATTTATGTGGAGAAAAAATATTTATAATTATGGGAATAATTTTGGCATTGTTTTTATGACCACAGAAAATATTGTATTTTAATTTCAATCACATATTCAAAAATAAAAGCAACATGATAAATCCATGCTTGAATAAGATATAAAGATTAATAATATATTTTCATTTAGACAAAATAATGTAGCTTATTTATCTATCAAATTGTATTATCCTGAATATTTTTGTCTCCTAAAATGAAAGCTTACTCTTCAAGAGTAGCTCAAGTTTTTTTTTTTTTTTTTTTTTTACAATGGAAGCCTGACATTAAAATGTTCATCTATTTTAGCACCTTTTAAGAAACCAAAATTAATTTGACCATTTCTTTATTAACTTCTACAAAACAATGTAAGTGTTCTTTATGTAATTTGTATTAATCTGTTTGAAATAACGTATGGTTCCTATTATAAAGTTAGGTCAATTGACTTGCATGTCAGACCAACTATTCCTCATGGATGTGCTGTATTAAATGGACCACATCATTTTTTATAAGCCATTCATTTTTCTACTTTGCTTATTAGAAGATGAAACCTGAGAAAGTAGAAAATGTGCAGAAATCTGGAGTGAGGCATAGTTCCAAATAACGACAGATTCAAAGGATTTCTCCCTAATGTGTCTACTCAGAGGACTAAAGCTACAAATCAACTAGCTACTAAGTAAAAATTACAACTTCAAAGATCCTGAAAGATTAAGTTTGTTATTCAGACCAAAAACCTTACACACAAAAGATTCATAGCTCCTTCCAAGCTGATCATTCTTCGTGATCCCAATGTGCAAGAGGACTGTAAAGTGGGAAGAATTAATAGTAGTAAACTGAAGATGGAGAAAGATGATAGAAACAGGTAATGGGCAAAAAGATAAAAAATGTACTATAGTATAACCTCTAAGAAAAATGTATATATGTGCATATATATATATATATATATATATATATATATATATATAAAATGGAAAAACAAATATGTGTATATATTTGATGTCATACAGCTCTTTTTCCAAAGGTAACTAACTCACAGTAAGTGTAAGGAATCTGTGTTTTCCAGATGCATATTTTAAATATTATTTTAAGAATGGGATGAAAATACAAAGGAAAGTGTTCCAGCATGATGGCTCAATTGGCTCCAACCTACCCTTTGATGAGCTGGGATTCCACAAAAGCACTAGTTCTTTCATAGCTTCATTTAGCTATACTACAAAGTTGGAATCCCATTTCCACAATTACCATTGAGTTATGCTATTGCCATTTTAAAGGTTAAGGTATGTTCTGACCATTAACTACCTTTATTTATGTTGCTACCAGACAGAACTGAATCAAACTTTGTTCAAAAAATAATTATTATACTTAAGTTAACATAGAGGTTAAGCAAAAATGTGCTGGATATAGTTCAGAGTGGTAGGAAGTTTTAGGGGACATGCAGTTTGGTTTTGTTTAGTTTTTAATGGCAGCATGCTTTTATATGTTTCAGTTGATAAAGGTTGCAAGACGGAAGCACATCTGCGCCATTTATGAAGTGCTTCTGATTTGCAAAACAGAAAACACAAAATATACTCTAAGGCAACAGAAACTACTTTTGATTCATCAGTGAATAGTCAATTTATACATACTAATTAAGCATTTTTTCTGTAAACAACCAAAAGGTCTACCATTTTGCAAACTACTCTGAAATAATGGTTATCCTTCCAAAGTAAAATTCAATGATAAAAATCAAAATTAAACACTACAAAAATAACAATTTTTAAGCATGCAATATTTCATTCAGTGTGACTGACATAAGTCCTTTACAACATATTGAAACATTATTTACCCTCCCCAGAACTTATTCATTAGATTCAGATAAAAATTTATTCTATGTGGTTTCCCCTTTTCAATCTTGTTGCTGCTTCAAATTTGTAATAATTTGATATTTTTAAAATACAGAAAAAGACTAATTTTAATGAAGCTTGTCTCCCCAAAATGAGTTTTGTAATTTTTAAGGTTATTAAAATGTGATTCTATATAATTATAAATTTATTTTCAATGCCACAGAAATTGAGTTAAGCCCCATATTTTAATTACTTACTAAAATAGTTTGAGATCATTAAATATGCTAACTCAACAAAGAATGGATAGAGACATAAAATACATCTTACGATAGCAATATAAAATATATCTTATAATAGTTCTCTCTTGCTTTAATTATTGCAGCCAGACTCAGATTAAGCTTTTCTACCTTTTAAATTAAAAGCCAACTATTTTAATTCTCATGTTTAGGATAATTACTTTATGAAAATTCAAGCATTTAATTCAATATGCATGAAAATTTAATATGCATCTAATATATAAACAATCTAATGCTTTTCCACTTAAGGACCCTTTAATGCATATCCAAAAGCTAGTAATAACTAACATGTCAAGAATTTGGCTTTTAAAGGTCAAAGCACTGATCATTTGTCATCCTCCGAAGCCCCACTGAGAAAGGAAGACAGAAATACTTTCCATTAGTGCTATGGAAATAAAACCTCAAACCTTGTAGTTCAAGGCGAGCTTAGAACAGAGCTTTCATAGTTCCCAAATCTAAAATATTTCTAAATAATCAAATTAGTTTATAGTAACATAAATTAACAATCAGAAATATAAAGATTTAACATGTATTTTATACCAGGGGTTGAATAGATCTTTCATAGTTCCAGAATCTAAAATATTTCTAAATAACCATATTAATTTCTAGTAAGGTAAATTAACTATCAGAATATATAAAGACTTAACATGTATTTTATAACAGGGGTTATAGTGTACAGAGAAACATACTGTACCTCTGTCAAAGTTTTTAGCTGGAATTTCAAGCACATAAGGGTCTTTTTGTAAAGTTTCCAACGCACTTTCAGATAAACTGCAAATAGGAAAAAGCAGCTCTAAGTTACTTTTCCAAGAGAAACCACCCATACTTCAAGAAAATTACCACTGCCATAAATTAGCTACTCTAAATAACACAGTATCTTTGTAAAAGCAGATCTTCTAGGATTATTCTGATCAAAACACTCTTTCGTATCTCCCAGTATTTATCTTGGGAAAATCAATATTTGTTACTAAAGGATAGTGTGTTCTACTGAAGCTTGGAATTGATTTTATTCCACTTCAAAATAAGACTACCATGAATACTGTGACACAGAGCTAAATTACTGAAATGGAAGAGCTTATCAAAGTCAGCCGATCCCACTCCATCATTTTGCAACTGAGCAAGCTGTTTAAATGAAGTATAAGAAATAACAAGTGCCAGGATTAAAACACAAACTTCATGGGTCTGAGAAACGTAAGCTTTTCATTGTAATGTGACCCATTTGATCACAATGGTAATTTATTTTTTAAATCAGCAATTCTGTAAAATCTTCCTACTACTTTATTACTTAAACATTTTATATTACAAATATAACTTCTAAAAGAATTTTCTTAGTTCTTGATCATCAGAGCTGAAACAAACATTAAAAATTCAATTGCTGAGAGTAGAAAACAAGCAAGAATGCACACTATGGTAAGAAATCAATTCTGGGAAAACAAAGACCATTCTCACAGTACACTTATTTTCCCCCTTCTATTGTACATCACATGTTTATTCTCCCATCCAGCTTAATATTGCAAAACAATGTCAATTTCTGCAGAAAAATGAGGACCTGAGATAATAAGATTGTTCTTCACAAATTTATCAAAAGATGTTGATATTTGGAGCATAACTGTGTCAAGCTTCACCCTTTACGTTTCATCCTTCTGACTCCAGCATCTCTGGCTTGAAAACCTACTTTTTTTTCTATACATGTCTGTGCTGCATCTCCTGCAAGACAGTGTGAGTTTCTCTTCAACATGGGCTCCAGTGGGGGCTTGGAGGAGAGTGGTATGTGCAACTTCAAGTTCCATGTGCAGAGAGGCATCTCTACAAGCGAGTCACTTGACTGACAAGTGAACAGATCTAACCACATCCGTGGGGAAAAATGTGGTTTCCAAATCAATAACCCAACACAAGCTGCTGATCCAGGACCATATCAATATGAAAATGTGAAAAACAAGATTTTATACAGTTATATCACATAAGTTTCCTCCAAGTAATAGTTCAGGAACCTAAGTATTTCAGCTGGAAAAACACTAGTAGATACTTCACAATCAAATATGCCAGATTCACTGGAAAACTTGCTACATGTCCTTATGACAGAATTACCTAATTAATAAAATAACAATGCAATAAACTTTTTAATAGTTAATACTAAAATACTCACATTTGCATATCACCAGTCATTTCTTTCTTTAGGTCACTGATGTTTCTTTTGGCAGTAAAAGCTTCCCACTTAAAGACAACAAAATATTATTAAAATATCTATGCAAAAAATAAGCAAATATCACAGAGCAGAAATGTATCAGTCAATGCACATATAATTTTAACCAATTCTAAGTAAAACACATTGTATTTAAGAAATTATTGAAAAATAAATGAGTTTCAGGTAAGCAAATGACCTGCCAACAAATGGTGCTCTCTTATGTAAGATCAAGAATTGTTTAGCCAAGTAATAAGCTAAGGGCTATTTAACAGGTTGCATGCTTCAAGCAAAGGAAAAAGACTTAAGAGTCGTAGAGCTTGGAAAGTTTGGTCAGTTACCTCAAGGCAATCATCTCTAGAGAAAACAAACTGCAATTCTGTGAAACCATAAAGGTCTAAGACACTTTTACAGCTTGCTGTTAAAAAACACACCTTTTAATATAGCTGATATGATCAATGTCTGTTGGACTTCAATGAAGCCCACAGAATTCTATACATCATATTACATTTGTATTGATAAAAAGCTAAAACTCAAAGTATGTTATTCTAAGAAAACTTAGATTACATGCATTTTTGTGGAAGGCAGCAATGTTCAAAAAAAAAAAAAAGATTTACTAGCTTATTCATATAAATGTAAGTACTGTCACTTGGTCTATAATGTTTTAATCAATTTTAACCTAGTTCATTGGAAAAAATGAGGAAACAGAAATTCCTGCACCTGATAGAGCAGGCAAGTGTCTCAGCAAAGGGCCGACAGTGCGGTCTACATTCAGACTGCCCTTTTAATGGATGTGAGTATGAGTCCCTGCTTTTCCCCTGATTTCCTCATGTGGGAAAGTGTTGGTGGGGTTAGGGGAGGAGTTTCTGATGTGAAATTCTCCCAAGCAAATCCCTCTGGACAAAACTGTGCTCTATAATTTTCTACAAGTTAAAAGAACACACAGTATGCAGCTTTTCACAAATAAAAGGAAATATAATATCAAAATATAATATCAAACTTATATTTGCCTAAAATTTAAGTACATGCTAAAAAGAGCAATGGCCAAAGAATAGGTCACATAAAGATTTACAAAGATGATACCTTACTTCTTTGTAGGCCTTGCTTTCAAAAAATAGTGCATGTATAGAATCTTTTCCAGTATATAATGATGTCACCAATTTTTACTAAAAAATTCTACCAAAACAGATTAAGAAAATACGTAACATATTAAACTGTTAACAATGTGGAAACACATTGTTTCAAAATGCTTTTCTGTACTTTAACACATTTGCTTGTTAAGCAGAAGAAAAAATTGAATCACTGGTAAGCTAGTAATATTAAGGCTATATATGAAAAAAATCTATACAAACTAATGGCAAATTCTTGAGATTATTTATTTTATTATGAAAGACAAGGAATCAGATCTTTTTTCCATAAATTTATTCACTTCTCATTTGCCACACAACCAGAGACAGGCCAGACTAAAGAAGAACCCAGGATTCAATCTGGGTCTCCCACATGGGTGTCAGGGACCAAGTTCTTCAACCATCAGCTGGTCTAGCCTAAGGTGCACATTAGCAGGAAGCTGGGTAAGAAGCAGAGGAGCCTGGACTTAAATCAGGCAGCCCAACAGAGGACCAGGTATCCTAAGCAGCATCTTTGCTGCCACATGAACTGAACACCTAGTTCTGAGTCTACAGCTCATTCTCAAAGGTTAAGACAAATTTCAGCCAATCACTATGTTATACTCCAAAATACTATGTTCAAACACTGAGCACTCACATCTACAAAGCCTTCTAAGAGGTCTGCTCACGAAAAAGTGACATTCGCTCATTCATGGAACTTGAAACTATCTCAGAGTAAAGACACAAAGAATGATCACAGTAAGGGCTGTTGTTGGGCCTTGAAGGCAAGCTGCCACTAAAGACAGCCATGTCCCACATTAGAGTACTTGGGTTCAATTCATGGCTCCATTTCCTTGTTCTGGATTCCTGATCATGCACTCTGAAACAGTGGTAATGGATTAAGCATCTGGATTCCTGGCCATCTACACGAAAGATATGGACTGAATTCCAAGCTCTCAGCTTCGGCCACAGCCCAGCCACAATCATTGTGGGTTCTCAGGACAAAAGCAGTTATGTGCAGGATTTTTTTGTCTCTTTCTCCTTTTTCTTCTCTCCCTGGCAATTCTTACACAAATAACGTTTTTTAAGATTCATTTATCTTTTTAAAAAAGATTTATTTATTTCTATTGCAGAGTTACATATACAGAGAGAAAGAGACAGAGAGGAAGATCTTCCATCCAATGATTCACTCCCTGAGAGACCACAATGGCCGGTGCTGTGCCAGTGTGAAGCCAGGAGCCAGGAACTTTCTCCAGGTTCCCACGTGGGTGCAGGAAGGCAAGGCTTTGGGTCATCCTAGACTTCCTTCCCAGGCCACAAGCAGTGAGCTTCATGGGAAGTAGAACTGCAGGGATTAGAACTGGCGCACATATGGGATGCTGGCACGTTCCAAGCGATGACTTTAGCCACTAGGCCAATGTGCCAGGCCCAAGATTAATTTATCTTTATTGGAAGGAGTGAATGAGTAGACAGAAAAGAGAAAGTTCTTCTGACCACTCATTCGGTCCCCAACTGTCCACAATTGCCTAAGCTGAGTTCATCCAAAGTCAGGAGCCAGGAGTCTCCTTCAGCTCTCCCACATGGGTGTATAATCCTAAGGGTTTTGGATTTACTCCTTTGTTATCCCTGGCCACAAGCAGGGAGCTAGATAGGAAGTATAACAAGCAGGTCATTAGCTGTCACCGCTATGGAATCCTGGTGCATGCAAGATGAGAATTTACTCAATGTTTATATCCCTGGGCCCTCAAATAACTTTACAACATTTTCTCTCTCTCTCTCTCACATACACATACACACACACACAGACATACACATACACAAATACTACTCAGGCAAAAAAGTATTAAACATCTTTCACAACAAAATGCATGCAAATGGAGAACATTCAGTTTTAATAATCAGTTTCCAAAGGACATGTTTTCACTTTATGGGGTAACTAATCTCGGGGATGAGGTCACAGTGATCCTCTGCAGCAGAAACAATGGAGACAAACTAATAGTAGGGGATGTCGGTTTATTTGAAAGAAGTCACATGCTTATAAAGAGTAGGAAAATGGGCAGGCAGAAAGGTGGTCCTGACAACACTTTCACCCAACCACGATACTGTGACAGGCTGCTAGATATGCCTGTCTCTTTGATCCCTCCAATAAAGTTGAAGGTCAGGAAGCACAGAAAGCTGGCTGTGTCTCAGGGCAAACTCCTTACCTGCTGAAAAGCAGGATGAATGTAACATTTGACTTCCTAGAGTTGTTTATAAAGAAAGTCCTAGCACAGTTCATTTAAGGGGCAGAGAAGAGAGACTGGGATGCAGCTCATCATTCTTGCTGCATGTCCAGTGAACAGGCCAGATTGAGGTCTCAGCCAAGGATATGGTGTGTCACGTGCCTATGGCTTCCAGCATGGACTTAGCAGGCAGAGATCCAGGGGCAACATCCCACAAATATACATAATAACAGTAATAATAATATATTTTTGAACAAATACTTATTGCCTTTGTCTAAACTCCTCATGAACAGTAATTTTTCTACTTAACATATATATTCAAATATTTATTTAAGGAAAGGGAAATCTTGCACATTTAAAGAAAATGAAAAAATTGAAACAAAAATAAGAAAGGATGAACAATGCAGGAAACGTAAAGGGGAACTTTATCATGTTCTTAAAACCATATATTTGAAAAATATGAAATATGTAAACTATGTGGAAGATAAAATTTTTAAAAACATTTTAAAAAGATCACAGCACTTCTGCCCATTCAGTCCCCAACTGTCCACAATTGCCTAAGATGAGCTCACCCAATAAATAAAAATAAATAAATCCTTAAAAAAAGGGTACCATCTGATGGAAGGTTAATTGTGTCTATCCCTCCCTCCACCTGTCAATTCAATATATAAACATTACAAAGTTTTCAAAAAGTGCATGTGCATGTATATATGTATGTATGCTCATGTGTTGCTATATGTGTGTATATATGCCTAAGAGTGCTAAAAAAAAGTTTATCCAATGACAGTGATATTGAGGATGACTTTATGGCACCTTTCTGCATCATCTGAACACTGGTTGTTATAGTTATTTAGGTGAAGACATTAACAAATGAGCTCAAGACCTTTGCTTTATCTCCAAAATCTAACAACCGGTGTAACTGAGTCAGGACAATGTAAATAAATATATACCACTCTCATGCTATGCTCCACTCAGACTTGCCTAACATCTACAAGTCTTCAGGTAACAACAATGGTAACACGTATGCCTAATCATGTCAAGCACTTGACAAACATCCATATATTTCTTAATTGTCACAATAAGCCAAGAAATGAGTACTATTAGTATCTCTACTTTATAGGTAAGAAAAACAGGGAATTGTCATAAAGAGTGCATACAACCAAGACAGACTGATTTTTGATGCAACACATTTAACTACAGGGCATGATGCCTCTACCTCCCTGTGACAGGCACTCCCCAGTAGACAGCTACTGTCAACAGCTCTATCTCTGCTCTTCCTTCTAAATGCTCAAAGTCTACAGCCACTTCACTTCCTCATCATGCAGTTCCTCTGCAGCACAGACAACGAGTTCTCCAGATGATCCTTTTCTTAATTTGTACCAACACTCAGAATCACTTAATAGAACCCTCAGTTTTAGAACTAGAAAGGGCTTTAGCTAGCTCTTTTTCTAATCCCATTTGTTTTACAAATGAATAAAATGATCCACAGAGTTTTCTGGTTCTTCTAGATAACAAGGGGCAATCCAATGTTCCAAAATGTACATGCATAAACATGAGCATATACACCAAGTTCCTCTAAACCCCTAGCAGAATACAAGTTCTTTCTGAAGTAGCATTGTGCTGAAAGTAGACTGAATGAATAACCATAATTGAACAATGCATTATTTATCAGAGGCACATAATTTTACTACCTTTTTTTTTTAACATAGCGCTTTTTCCACCAATTGCCATGCCTAGGTTCTTGACAGAAAACCAAAATTTAATTAAAGACAGACAAAACATTTAAGGCAGTGTGAAACTTACCCAAGTGATTTGTGCTTCTTTGTCATAAGAAAGTATCTAAAAAACAAAAAATTCAATGTTTTTTTTATAATATAAGAAGTACATTTATCATAAACACTGGAAATAACTGACAAATTAAAAAAAAAATACTTCAAGCAACTCCAAAGTCACAAACACCTCTAATGTAAACCTCAATGGCCATATTATCTATTGTGCTTTACATGTAAAGGTAATTAACGATTTTAAATGGTACACTTCTACTTTATGTTCTCCTGGAATAAAGGTCCACAAAAACAGATGTCTTTTTCACAGATAACTATCCTGCTTTAATATGAGACCCCACTGATGTTTTAAAATCTTTCCTATGTTGAGTGCAATGTGTTTCATTTTCCAAGCAGATATAATTCTAAGATTTTTTTATCTCACATTATTTGAAACCTGAAAATGTGAAAATATCTCTAAACACAAAAGAAATGCATACAACTGGTCAATGTATTCCATTTCTCTTTCAATTCAGATAAACACACTGATATTAAAAAACTATATGAATGAATGAATGCACACACACACACATACATACCAATCTTTGGGAATTACGAATGGTTCTATCCAATCCTTGTTCAAGATCTTCAACTCTCTTTCTATGAGCAAAAAGTAATTATTCGACTATTAATATGAAATTACGGGAATATCCTATTTCTAAATATTAATTAAAACACCAAGAGAATGCCTGATAAAATTGACATCATAAAAGCACACTGTAAGAATTAAATGAGAGATCTGATTTTTTCTTCTTTCACTAATGTTAATATTGCTATCATTTAGGCAATCCTTTAAAAATAAAAATGAGTTTTGGACATGTTACACCACAAAACAAAAGGCATTTAATACCTATAGATCAAGATTTCTTTTTCTGTATAGTTGCAGACTTCATCAACAAGTGACACATCAACCCTTTGGTCTGGCTGGCAGCTTTCCTCGACCATCAGGCACCTTAAAGCAAAAGTGAAAATTCATAATATATTCAAGGCATGTCATTAAAAAAGATTTATATGCTTTTAACTGTACCAAAACTGGAGCCTCCCATAAAAATATCCATAATTATCACTGCAAACACAACATGAAAACTAATATGCAAGCATTTCTGAAATAGAAATAAATTACAAACTCAAGTTTCAAAGCAACACTTCTTAAAATAGTCTTGCTATCATGAAAGTCTGCAGAGTTGTGTATGAATTTGGCACAGGAGTAAGATTTAAAAGGTAAAAAATAAAAAGAAATTACACGTACAAATAATATATATCCAGACTCCTATATAAAGCAGCATTATATTTGTTACACTGGAGTAAGCCACAATAAACTGGGTTCCAGTCATTTTAGATTGGTGGTTAATGATATGGGAATCCCACATGCAGTGCCTCAGCCAGGCACAGCCCTGGCTGTTGTAGCTATCTGAAGAAATCAACCAGCAGGTACAAGGTCTCTCACTTTCTCTCTCTTTCTCTCCAATGCTGACTTTCAAATAAGTAAATGAATAAATCATTTTCAAACCAGTTTTTAAAATCTTGACGAGGCTTCCAGGTCAGACCAGAAAGCAACAAAATTATATTACACTCAAAGTAAATTTTGCCTTACAAAATTATATTACACCCAAAGTATAATCAGTACTGCCTATTTCTATTAGTGTGCGTACTGCTTACAGTGATAAGTACTTATGGAGCCCTTAGACTGCACCAGAAAATGTCTTAAGCCTGATCTTAAGGACTGAACAGGGATACAGAGGGTTCTAAAATTCCTGTTGAATAAAAATGTAAATGAAACAGAGAAACGAAGTCAAGCCTTGCATCACTAAAAAACAAGGACAAATTCTGAAAATATACTTGAACTAGTATACTTATCACGTCACCAGGTAACACAAATGTTTGGGACCATCATCATATACACTGTCTGACCCAAACAACAGTATGCAATATGTGACTGTGATTTGATCCAGTTGCAGGGCTCACGAATAGTGGTTCTTTGATGCTACACTATCCATCTTGATTGATGTAATATTTGAAATCCCAAACAGATGACTCTGAACCTTTATGACCTTTAGTGAATTAACTATGGAACTCAGGGGCTCAGTAAATGTTTTATATTCCACATACTATATTAAATGTCACTTAGGAAGCATTTCACCATATCAGGTGTTGTGCAAGCATTAAGTGAAATAAAGCCACCACATTTGGAAATACATGAAACTATGATGATCATGGATATGGGAGAGAAGAATGTTTTTAAAGACAGCCTGTCAGGATTAGAACTGGCGCCCATATGGATCCCAACGTGTTCAAGGTGAGGACTTTAGCCACTAGGCCACTCCACCGGCCCACTTTTTTATTTTTCAATAAGTCCTTGAAGATACGCTAGGTCATTTATTTGAGATATTTCTATTTTTTGTAAGCCCAGATGTTATAAATTTCACTTTCAATACTCGTTTTGCTGCATCTCATGGGTTTTAATATTTTTATTTTTATTTTCATTTCTTTCAAAAACCTTTTTCTTATTAATTTCTTAGTGACATGCAGGTCATACACTAGCAACATTTTCTTCAAGAAGGTTTTTGATTTTGTTTTCATTTCTTCAGTGACATACGGGGCATTCAATAATTTGTTGTGAGTTGCATTGTCAGAGGTGAAAAGTTCATTTATTTATTTTATTATTTTATGGCATAGTACCACAAGCTCTGGGATTTCTCTATCCACACTTCTAATCCCATACCTGTAGAATATTTTTCATTTTAACCTAACAAGAATAGCTCAATGTTTTCTAACACTGCAGGTACACCACAAATCTGCCATTTTATCCACATTATTTTTCATGTCCTGAAAAATCCCAAAACTTCCATGATAATTTGCAATTTTTTTAAAGATTTATTTTTATTACAAAGTCAGCTATACCAAAGCTGGAGTTGAAATGTTGCAACTATACAATAAATGAGCACTAATGTTTTCCACCACTGTCCAAATATACATGGTAGGCTTGTCATTATTTGCACTGGATTTATTATATAAAGTCAACACAAATCCTGAAATATGGATTGGGCATTGTGGTGTTGCAGGTAAAGATAACATCTGCAATGTTGATACCCACATGGCTCCTGGGCCTTGTCTCAGATGTTGCCCTTGAGATCCTGCTCCCTTTCAATTTCGGGGAGAAGCTGAAGGTAGTGGTCTTAATTGTTTGTACCCTAGCCATCCACATGGAAAAATCCACTTGAAGCTGCTGGATCAACTTCTCACTTCTCTATTACATCTATCTGTGGAGCAAACAATTGCATAGAAATTTCTGACTTGGGACAGTGCAGTGTGCTTGAAGTTATATGGCACAGGGAAAACAGTCTGTAAATCAACCAAATGGAAAAAAAATCTTTGCACAATATACAACAGATAGTGGAATAACATCCAAGATTTACAGAGAGCATCAGATACTCAAACAATAGCCAAACAAACAACTCCATTAAGAAATGGATGAAGGACATGAGCAGGAATTTGTCAAAAGGAAAAATTCAAATGGCTGGCAGACATGAAAAAGCGCTCAGGCTCCATAGCCATTAGAGAAAAGCAAATACAAACCGTACTGAGGTCCCACCTCACTCCAGTGAGAAAGACCTACACACAGAAATCTACTAATACCATCACTCATAAGAATGAGGGAGAAGGGCACACCTGCTCCATTTTGGTGGGGAGAGTACCTTGTAAAGCCACTATGGAAATCAGTATGGAGAGTGCTTTGACAAGTGGAAACTGATCTGCCATATGATTGAGGTATCCCACTTCTGGGAATATATCCACATGAATTGAAATCAGAATATGAGAAAGTGACCTGCATACCTATATTTACAGCAGCATAATCCATGATAGCAATCATATACTAATAATCTTATATCCATAGAAACTGTGATGGTTACAAAAGTGGTATATTAACTTCATCAAAACATATATACCCATAAAAAATAATGAAAATCTACCAATAGCAACAATCTACTATTTGTAATTGGAGAGGAGAGCATTATGCTTAGTGAAATAAACAAGTTCCAAAAGGAAAAGAATACAATATGTCTCTCTGAAATAAGGCAATGTTATGCAACTACACAAAACAAATACATATATTGGTAAACAGATGAGTGTGTATATATATATATATATATATATGTGTGTGTGTGTGTGTGTGTGTCTTTTCTCATATATCAACTGCATAATGGAGACTAGAATACTGGGAGTGAATAAATATTCCTGTATGCGTCTCTACTCCTGAATAAAAGACGGACTCTCACATGGGTAAATTCCCATTGTGCCAGGATATATATTTTAAGACAGAATGATGGACTTGTGACTTCTCCTGAAGGACTATAACATTGTGAACCTAGGGGAGAAATGGTTAGGAGGAATGGGGAAGAGGATGGGAGAATCCTTAAAGCTGAAAAAAAATCATCACAGAAAACAAAAAACCACTAAAATAGAGGAATAAGGTTTATAAGAAAACTGCCAATATTCAGCAATAGAATAAATACAGAATTTACAATTTAGATCCTTAAATTCATGCCATTTATATTCCAATATTCAATGACTAACAATAATGAATTGATGGTGGAGATTACATCTATTCATGGCAACTAGGCTGTGCATGAGCCTAATGAGAAATCCCAAGGCACTAACGGGTCACCATGGGGAGGTGCTTCTCAAGAGAGGGCAGGTAGGCTACAGAGGCAGAGTATGCTTCACATCGCTCTCTGCTTCCTTGTCTGCTGTGTAATGAATGGGCTCTCCACTGTTCTCCACCCTCACCAGTTCTGGACTCAATTTTGCATAGCCTATCTAGAGCCTGTTGGCCAAAATAAATCTTCCTTCCTAAGCTATTACTAGTCAGTACTTCAAATAGTCATTAAAAGCTTACTAAAACACAATATAAAACCAGAAGTCAAGGATGCCTTGAGCAGTCACTCTGATCAACCAAGCAAATGAACCCTCTTTGATGAGTCAAGGAATACTTGGCAGTGTGAGAGGAGTTAGACTGGGTAGTAGTAAGTTAGAGTATTCTGGGTCCTCAGGCCATTTTTACTCAAATATAAAAGATTATTTCCCCCCACCATTTCTTGGATTCACCAGAACATGTCTCTTCCAAGGAACAAAGGTGCTTTAGCGTATCAATTCCTCAACCTGAAGTATCAGTCACTATCTCTGGCCATTTTGTGGGAGGGCCTCAGACTGGTCTCCTTATCATTGAAGGACTGGAGGAAGTAGTACTCATCGCTAGGAATGTCCAATGTCTGACACCTGTCTGGTCTTTTGCCCCAAAGCCAGATACCAGGGGGACCAGGAATTTCCTTTTTTCCTTGGAGAGCCCCTTTGAAGTAAACCATTAAAAGATGCTTTCTCCACCATTATTATGGGTTTCTTTTTCCATTTTTCCTCCTGCCACTATGGCAGAGGACTAGGGTCTCTTTTTTCTCCACTTCTGCTGCTACTATGGCAGGAGGTAAGGGTCCTTTCTATCTCAGAGCCCCCTCCCGTCACTAGGACGGGAGTTTCCTTTCTCAACTTTTCTAATAAATCTTGCTTTAAAGTTAAATTGTATCCGCACGAAAATTCTTTCCTATGAGACAAGAAATGAGGTTGCTGCTATACTCGGGGTCAAAAACCAAACAACAGCAGGAGCAATCTACCCAAGAAAGTTGAATCAGTGATGTGTGTGTAATCAGAGATGCATGTAAAGAATAATGCAATCATGCATGTCCTCTTTATTTCCCTGACCTGCCCTGACAGTATAACTATATTTAAAGCAAAAATATACTGAATATTCACATAATAGAAATAACACTACCTTAAAAGTGTAAATATTATTTCAACAGTTCCCCCTCCCCAAAATAGTTTAGGATCAAATAATATCCCAAGAAATGAATGAACAAATTCAATCAGAAACTGAGAATATCTAGTAATCACAAAAACTGAATGTGCAATATAGGACTAGAATTTCCAAGCTTTATTTCATTCTGTTTATTGGAGCTATCAACATATTTTTTGTTATTTGTGAATTTTTTTTTCATTTTCTTTATACCACTTAGAGAATAATGGAAATATCTTTGGAATTTCACTTTCAAAATGAACAAATTTTAATTGCCTTTTCCACTTGGTTTGGATATTTTTGATGTGCTTTCAAAATAATGACAATGAACTAGCTACCTAACTTCGTTCATATACATATCAAAGATGGAAAACTTTAAAATTTTGTAGGAAAGCTTTAATCTTTCAAATAATATTCCAGTGACCCAAGAACTTAACAACAGCCACAAAATGAGTAAATACTTCAAAATGAAATATGCAAGATTCACCATACCCTTTCCTATTTACGCTTACAAAAAAATTAACTATTTCATAAAGCAGAATAAAGTAGCCAAAGTTTTCAAGTGTTATCACTGATATACTTACATTTTCCTTTTATTTTCTTGCTTCAAGTCATTCAGGCTTCTTTCAGCAGTACAAGCTGCCAACTTAAAGATATGCAAATTTTAGATTAAAATGAGCAACAGCAACTTAGTGAGAGTGTACAAATATCATAGTCAATGCACATATCATTTTTATTAAAATCTTATCTAAATAAAAGATTTTCATTTTAAGGATTATTGAAACAGGAAATGAGTTAGAGTAAGAGAATAATGTGAACATAAAACTGAAGCCTATTGTGCACTTGTAAATGAATGTTAAGCTCCCCATGTCAGATAAAGGATGTTTGATTAATCAAGAAATATTCCATGAGCTATGGCAATGGAAATAAGAGACCCAAAGTCATTATCAATGGCAGTTTTGCTTATTTGCCTCAAGACAATCATTTTTAGAAAAAACTCCCTATAATTCTGTGAAATCATAAAGGTTTAAAACAGTGTCACAGCCTGTGGCTAAAGGCTATTTTTTTAACAGTTAATATAATCAGAGCATGCCACATTTCCATTAAGTACATACTATTGTGTAAATACTAACCCATTTATTTCACAAAAGATAAAATCTAGTATGTTACTGACAAAAAAATTACACAACATGGTAAATATCAACCATATTCAATAACCACAAAAAATTAACATGAAAAAGTTAAATGCATTCTGGGGAAAATGGAGGTTAGATGCAGTAGTTACCTAGAAAAATCTGACTAACCAAACTATCAAAATCCAGCAGTTCGTCACATGAAGGTTGGTAAAATCACTTAGTACATACTTTTGTAATATACAACTGAAAATCACACAGTTCACATTTTTACACATGTAAGGACACACAATAACAAATTTATTATTTAACTTATGATGCATCAAATGGTAGAAAGGAACTTGGCCAAAGAATAGAGCAAACATTCACAAATTATTTGTAGTACTTTCCATCCAAAAAGATTACATATAAAAACCCTTCACCAACACAAAATGATTTCATCACTTTTTTTTCTGAACACTATGTCACAATAATCCTGTAATTACAATCACCAAATTTTTGAACTAATAATAATATGGAAACAAAATGATTTCTGAATGTTTTCTATAATACTATAAGATAGCTACTTGTTAATTACAAGGCAGAAAACTATATAGGCAATAGACTACTAATATCAAAGACATGGTGCCAAAAATAAATACATACAAAATCACAGCCAATAGTTAAGACTTCTCTTATTCTTGTATCTGAATGGCAATGGAAACTTTTTCCATACACCTGTTTACTCCTCATCTGCCACACAGCCAGGCAGCCCAACAGAGGACCAGGTATCCTAAGCAGCATCTTTACTGCCACATGAACTGAACACCTAGTTCTGAGTCTACAGCTTATTCTCAAAGAGTAAGACAAATTTCAGCCAATGACTATGTTATACTCCAAGGCACTGTGTTCAAACACTGAGCACTCACATCTACAAAGCCTTCTAAGAGGTTTGCTCATGAAAAAGTGACATTCGCTCACTAATGGAATTTGAAACTCTCTCAGGGTAAAGACACAAAGAATGATCACAGTAAGGCTGTTCTTGGGCCTTGAAGGCAAGCTGCCACTAAAGACAGCCATGTCCCACTTTAGAGAACTTGGGTTCAGTTTATGGTTCCATCTACTGGTTCTGGCTTCTTGAACACACAAACACTGGAAAGCAGTGGCAATGGATTAAGCAACTGGATCCCTTGCCACCTGCATGAAAGACATGGACTGAGTTCCAAGCTGACCATCAGTAGTCTCAGAAAATTGCACAAGTAGATTAGCTTTCAGAGAATTAAACCAAATAATGACTTCACTTTTGCATGCGTATTTCTCTCTCCCTGCCTCTTTCTTTTTCCATTTCTTTCTCCTTGTCTTTCTCCACCGAATGATTTCTCAAGTCTTTAGGCTCATTTCATACACACATATAATGGAACAGCAGTCACACATTAAACTTTGTCTTTCACAAAAATATTATGGAATTGGTGACCATTACGCATACTTGTTATTTCAGTCACCAAGAGACATTGATTCTTTCCCTAATTTTGCATAAAAACATACAGAGTGCAACAAATATATAGATATTTTATTATTTCACTATCATTTATAGCCGTGGTCAATTCTCCTGAAGAACACTGTCTAATTATTATAGGTTGAATTATTCAATTAACAAAGGAAAGGCAAAGCTTATGATTGTAAACAAAAAAGGAAAGTATATAATTTTTAAAACTAAAGCAAAAATAAGAAAGTAGGAAGGAGAGAGGAGACAAGAATAATGTAGAAAGCATATTTTAAAATCATGCATGTGAAATACATGAAATTTCTTAATTTTATGTATGTGAATAATACATTTAAAATGACCTCAGTAAAGAACACTGTATTCAGCACAGCACATGAAAGAGACTACTATGTAAGTTTAAAGCAAATGAAGTTAATCCAGCAGGATGGAACAAAGTAGTGGTCAATGAAGAAAGTAACAGTTGAAATTATAAAGGTAAAAAAGTGGAAACAAAGCAAGCTTAATCAAATGTGTAGGTACTTTCAAAGTATCCACACATTATTTAATGTTCTAGGAAAGGCAGATTTACAGAGAGAAATGAACAGAGAACGAAAGATCTTCAATCCAGGATTTTGCTCCCTAAGAGGTACAATGTCCAGAGCTGAGCTGATCTGAAGCTAGCAGCTAGGAGCTTCCTCACAGTCCCCCATGTAGGTGCAGAGTTCCAAGGCACTGGGACAACCTCCACTGCTTTTCTAGGCCAGAAGTAGGGAACACACTTTCTAAATGTTTTAACACAAAGTCACACGTACTAAATAAATATTAAATGCAAACTAATAGAAACTGTACAAGACAAGAATCTAAATCATCATATGTCCTAGAGCTGTTTTCTCATCTATAACATCTATAATTATAAAATCCAATTACAGATATTAAATGGATTTCATAACTATAACTATATATGCAGGGCTCAGTGGCATGGCCTGGTGGCTAAGGTCCTTGCCTTGATCCCATGTGGCCGCTGGTTTTGATCCCGGCAGCTCCACTTCCTCTCTGTCTCTCCTCCTCTCAGTATATCTGACTTTGCAATAAAAATAAAATAAATCTTAAAAAAAAAAACTATATATGCAAAATACTTCCAAGTACTTTGCCAAGTATAATAGGATTTTAAAAAATTATCTTTAAAAATTAACATGTATAAGTATTTAGAAAATGCTGAAAAATGGTGAAGAAAACTGAATCTATAATGATGCTAGCTAATTCACTAATGAATCTTCACTTGAACTCTGGAAACCAAAACAAACAGAACGTCAGAGAGGGGAGGGACCTGACAGTCAACACACCACTCTCTCAGTCTATGCTCCTCTCAGACTTGCAAGTCTTCACTATAATAACAATGGTAACACCAGTCAACATTGACTTAATGCTTATCAGTGTCAAGCATTGACAAACATCCCTGAATGCTGTCTCCACCTCCCTGTGACAGGCACTCCCCAGTAGACAGCTACTGTCAACAGCTCTATCTCTGTTCTTCCTTCTAACTGCTCAAAGTCTACAGCCACTTCACTTCCTCATCATGCAGCACAATTAGTTCCCAGATGACTCTTTTCTTAATTTGTACCAAACCTCAGAATCACTTAAGAGAACCCTCAGCATTATGATTTCCAGTTTGGCGCATTTGGCCACAAAGAACTGCATTTTGTTTTTTTTTTTTTTTAATAGCTGAGTAGTATTCCATGGAGTAGATGAACCATAGCTTTCTTATCCAATAATGCTAAGGGAAATGAACCAATCCCAAAAGGTTAGATACCACATGTTTGCCTTAATTTAAGATGATATGATGTTAAGCATAACATGTTATGTTATGTTATGGATATTATGTCATATGTAGTATATAAACTAAAATTGAACTGTGAATGGGAGGTCACAGAAAGTGGTTAAGAAACCGCATTTATTTTTTTTTTTAACATGTTGACTGCTAAATACCATGTCAATTAATTCCATAACGATCTTAATTGTTGCAGATGGTATATTAGTGCTTTTGTTTGACCGGGATGATACTCTGCTGACTCTGCCCTCAGACCAGAGAGGGTCTACCCAATAAGTAGTTGGACTTGACTGGACTATAAAATGTTGGACTCTATGCTTGGCATATACTTGCAAAGAGGGAATTTCAACTGAACTTGAACTATGGTTGTGCAACAAGGTGGAGGAACCCACCATGGGGGGAGGATGGGGAGAGAATCCCAGATTCTATGTAATTACAACACAATCTAATTAATGAATAAATTTAATTAAAAAAAAAGAGAACCCTCAATGTTACAACTAGAAAGGGCTTTAGCTAGCTCTTTTTCTAATCCCATCTGTTTGACAAATGAGTAAAATGATCCAGAGACCTTTCAGGCTCTTCTAGATAACAAGGAGCAATCCAATGTCCCAAAATGTAAATACATAAACATGAGCACATGCACCAAGTTCCTCTACTTTGGAAGAAGAAAAATACTAAAACAAGACTGTGAAAACAACCAGGATACAACTTAGAATTTAAAGCTCACAGTAAACATAATTCCATCATTGATGCAAATAAAATTGGCCAAGTCTTTTACACACTATGTTTCATAAACTTAACTCCCCAATGTTAGCTCTCTGAATTAAATACACAATTTGGTTTGAAGAAAAGATTAAAAAGGGCATTTGAAACTTACCCAATTATCGTGGGTTTCTTTCTGAACAGAAACAATCTAAAACAATATCATTGAAACATTAATTAGTTTTCTTAAAAAAAAAGCATATCTATTGGTAACAAAGGAAGTAACTCACAAGCTAAGAAACACTCCAAGAACACTTTGTGTCAGTAAACACACTTTTATGGAAATTTCCATCATCTATTGTAACTACACTTAAACACAGCTAAAATTTATATAATAAATTTTTACTTTATTCTCTCTGGTCACCAATCAGCCACAACAGGAACTATCAATTAACAGATAACTGACCTGGCTGAATGTGACACCTTATCAGTGATTTAAAATCTATTTTTATGTCTGCAATGTAATTCCACTTTTCCAAAGAAACAGCAGACATGATGACTCTTAAAATTTCATATCTCATATTCTTTGAATCACTGAATTATGGAAGTGTCTGAAAACCACATGTAACACCTGAAGAAAGATATAAAACTAGTAAAGGAATCAATTTTCCCTTTCTATCCAACATAAATTCACAGGAACAAGTAAACGCATGTGTACACACACACACAGGCACACACCTACCTCTTCCTGGTAATAATGAAATGTTCTTTGAAGTTCTATTTCAAGATCATTGATTCTGTTTCTGTGAGGAACAAAGAATTACTCCAATATTTAAATGTAATCAAAATACTAAGTCTTTATGCCCATTTAAAACATACTAACATTAATTGTTATTTATGCTAGCCTAAAACAAAGCTGAAGATTTATACTAAGTGTAGTATAGTGTATGTTTGTATTAACATGAATAATGCTCACAGATTTACCCTTATACAGATATCTATAATCTTAATATAATCATAGGATATTAATGAAATCCCCCATAAAGTTATGATCACCTTAAAAATACTAGTAAGATAGAGCAGCACCATGAGACAATGGGCTGTACCTACTGCCTGTATCACAGTAATTCCATAGTGGCAACTGTTCTAGTTCAGCTGCTCACATAAATTCCAACACCCAGACAATGTTTTGTGGAATGTGGAGGATGAGCCTGGTGCTTGGCACCCTTGTACCATGTAGGAAACAAGTGAAAGCTACTGGCTCCAGAATTCAAGCTGGCTCAGCCACGATTGTTATGGCCATTTAGAGAGTGAATCAGCAGATGGAAGCTTCACTGTCTGCCTTATTCTCTGTTATCTTTTCACCTTTTCTCACACTCTCTCTAATTCTGCATTTCAAATAAATACATCATTCAAAGTTTTTTTTTTTTTTGGTAAACATTAACCTTAGTCTACCTAAATAAAAAGAAGTACCAAAACTCTCAATATACAGACAATTCTTGCCCTTTGTCTCTAAGCTTTCCAGTATCTCCTTAGTCCAATTGAAGAAGGATTCAAGGCAAAAACTAGATTTAATATGAAGAAACTTGAACTGACTGACAAAAGTGTCCCACTTGTTTCTAGATCTTTTAACATTATTTTCTGGAAATAAGCTTTAGATATGCTTCATCCACAAGACAAAAGGCATTTAATACCTATAGATCAAGATTTCTGTTGCTTTATAGTCCCAATCTTCATCAACAAGTGACACATCAGCCCTTTGATCTAGCTGGCAGTTTTCCTTGACCATCAGGCACCTTAAAGCAAAAGTGAAAATTCATAATATATTCAAGGCATGTCATAAAAAAAGACTTATATGCTTTTAACTGTACCAAAACTGGAGCCTCCCATAAAAATATCCATAATTATCACTGCAAACACAACATGAAAACTAATATGCAAGCATTTCTGTTACAGAATTAACATTACAGACTTAAATTTCAAAGCAACTCTTCTTAAAATATTCTTACATATAATACATAAAATATTCATCCAGACTCCTATATAAAGCAGCATTATATTTGTTACACTGGAGTAAGCCACAATAAACTGGGTTCCAGTCATTTTAGATTGGTGGTTAATGATGTGGGAATCCCACATGCAGTGCCTCAGCCAGGCACAGCCCTGGCTGTTGTAGCTATCTGAAGAAATCAACCAGCAGGTACAAGGTCTCTCTCTCTCTCTTTCTCTGTTTCTCTCTCTCTTTCTCTCCAATGCTGACTTTCAAATAAGTAAATGAATAAATCATTTTCAAACCAGTCTTTAAAGTCTTGACGAGGCTTCCAGGTCAGACCAGAAAGCAACAAAATTATATTACACTCAAAGTAAATTTTGCCTTACAAAATTATATTACACCCAAAGTATAATCAGTGCTGCCTATTTCTATTAGTGTGCATACTGCTTGCAGTGATAAGTACTTATGGAGCCCTTAGACTATACCAGAAAATGTCTTAAGCCTAATCTTAAGGACTGAGCAGGGATACAGAGGGTTCTAAAATTCCTGTTGAATAAAAATGTAAATGAAACAGAGAAACGAAGTCAAGCCTTGCATCACTAAAAAACAAGGACAAATTCTGAAAATATACTTGAACTAGTATACTTATCACGTCACCAGGTAACACAAATGTTTGGGACCACCATCACATACACTGTCTGACCCAAACAACAGTATGCAATATGTGACTGTGATTTGATCCAGTTGCAGGGCTCACGAATAGTGGTTCTTTGATGCTACACTATCCATCTTGATTGACGTAATATTTGAAATCCCAAACAGATGACTCTGGACCTTTATGACCTTTAGTGAATTAACTATGGAACTCAGGGGCTCAGTAAATGTTTTATATTCCACATACTTTCATTTCATTTTCTCCAGTATTAAATTTGGAAATGTGTTACTAAAGCACCAAACTGGTAATGAGAAATAGACAGCCAGCATATAGAAAATCAATGAAGCTAAAATACACCATATGTTTTCAAGAATTTAAAATTAACATTTTACCTATACTATTGATTGTATTTGCACACTACAGAATTTTAGCAGCAACATCCATTGAATCCCATTAGGGAACAGTTTATGGGCAAGAATGACACATTAGTATTAGTATCAATTCACAAAAATCCAATTTTGGGGGTGTGAAATCACTGAAAGAACACACATAGTCAGGATCACCTTTTTAAAACAACAAAAAGTACCATTTCCTGTTTAGAATTTTAAATCAACACTGTTTAAAATTCATTAATCAACAACATTCTTTAATGTTTTCATGATAGAGTCAAAAAGTTCCTTCACCTAACTAATTTAACATTCAACTCACTTAATTTTCTCACATGAGCCTAATACGAAGAACTTACTTTATGTTTTACTATCTGAGTCATGGCAGCCATACGTCAGCTGATGCATTTTGCCAATTTTAATCTTATTTGATATCCTGAAGAACTGCATATGTCCAGAAGTCCATGATGAATAGACATTTTAAAAAAAAATTTGAATTGAATTGAAAGCTAGAGTTGAGGTGTTATAACAGGAGGCTGAATGAGCCTAAACACTACCAACATTTTAAACTCAACAGAACATTAATGTTCCCTATTAGGTTCTAAATACATTCAATACACTTATTATTTGTGCTGGTTCCATTCTATAAAGTCACCACAAATCATGAAAGAGGGATTCAGCAGTGTTGTGGCCTTTAACGAGACACCTGCAACACCAGCACCCTCTATAGATGCTGAATCATGGCCCACATGCTTCACTTATGATAATCTCCCTTGAAATACACTAAGATAAGTAAAAATGATTGCCATATTTGTATGCCTGCCACCTAGCTGGAAGACCAAAACGAGGCTCCTGCATCTGCAGCAATCTACTAGCAATGCTTGCTGCTGAGTATAAGGAGAAAAAAATAACCTGCCCCGTTGTTGGTAGAATCACAGAATAGTATACCTACTATGACAGTGTGAAGAGTGCTCAGACAACTGAATGCTGATCTACCATATGTCCAAAGTGTCCCATTCCTATGAATATATCCAAATGAAGTGATATCTGTGCATGGCAAATCAACCTGCCTCCCTATATATAGCACCAGAATCTATGAAAGCAAAGACATTGAAACAATACAGACTCCCACTGAAAGAGGGATGAGTAAGAAAACTGCTACGTTTACCTCAGGGATACAATATAGCCATTAAGGAAGGGATTCTACCATTTGCAACATTCTATCATTTGCAAAAGTTGATCATCATACCCAGTGAATTAAGCCAGTCCTAAAATGGAAAATAACATGTCTTTTCTCTGATACAAAGCAACTTTCAGGTAAAACACTAAACAGATATACAGGTAAGCCCAGAGTGTGCGTGTGTGTACACACATATATATATGTGTATATACATATATATATATGTATATATACACATCAGATGTATGCATATACATACATATATATGTGTCTATACATACAGGAAGAATTATATAATGAAGATTAACATACAGAAGATTAGAAGATATGTTGCAGTATCTATCAATACAGTCAAACAAAAGGAGAACTTAGTCAATAAATTTATCTTGAGAATAGATACGGATGTCTATGTTAAAAAGCAGAGTGTTGACAAGTAATTGTTCCTGAAGGACTGTACTACTGTAATAATATGGGGGAAATTGATGGAAGGAAGGTGTTGAGGGAGAAAGCAGAGGTAGAACAGGGACTCTCTCTGTGTCAAGAAAGATCATAAAAATAAAAACACACACACAAAAATGAGTATAAGAAAGCTGCCAAAATTTAATTACAGAATAAATAAAAAGTGCTGTGATTTGGCTCACTGATTTTATCAAATTGTACCTGAAATTTGAAAGTTAATGATCGGAGTCTAGGAAGATAGCCGAATGTAGAGGCTAGTGTAGCTAAGCACATGCAGAAATAAAGACAAATATTGGCAGAGTAGAGAATAGGAAGAGCAGAATTGCTGGAAAAGTCATTTGAAACTCCCCGGAGTTGGCATGATCAAGGCAGGGGATGAGCAGACATCGAGAACTGAAAAAAAAAAAAAAACAAAAAACAAAAAAACCTCCCAAGACAGCAAATGGCAACTTGAAATGGTGGAAGCAGGCACCATCTAGGGTAAACACTGTTGCAGACAAAGCAAAAAATAAAAAGAGGAACTGGTGAGTCACTCTTTGAAGTCTCATGTGGCGGAATCTGAGCCTATCCCCTCCTGAATACTCTCTTGGATTGGGGCCACTCAGACGGACACCTAAATCACCCAAAACAGAGGATCCTAGGGGATAAAGGTCTCTCTCAGAGACTAAGGCTTCTCTTGGCAACCCAGAAATGGCAGGGCAGATTCCAGGGGAAAACAAGACTGGTGATGCAACAAAGTGAACTGCCCGGCTGGTGGCAGTGGGTGCGTGAGAGCAAAAGCACAGTGAACTGCCATCACTGGCCTATCACAATTGGGAGAAGATGTAATGCCCTTGGAGTGTAGAAAGGCTAGTTTCTGATCACACATAGTGTGGGAGGAGCTGGACCACTCCCACTCAAGGCACCAGGTTGGGCAGGCAGAGGCCGCAAAAGCACAAGGCGGTGGGGGACCTTTGCCAGCCAGAACACTCTGAATAGCCACTCCACTGTCAGAACTATCTAATCTATACCAGCCCCATATCTGCCCCACAGCAGGAAAGGTGAGTACCCAGGAAAGTGAAAGCACCTGTCACCCACAAGGTGGCAGCAGCCAACAAACATTCTGACTACCTAACCACCTGACAGAAAAATTAGTGTTGGATGACAGAGAACCATTAGGATGAACTACAAGAGACAGATTACAAGGGAAAAAAGGGGTCAGGCAGTTCGCAGGGGGTACCTGGAGACCCTCTTGACAAGGGGAAATGGCAACAATGCTGGAGCAGTGTTGTAGTGAACGGCACTCCCTACCAGTGGCTGGTGAACAACAATACAGACCCCAGTGACAGCCAAGGATCTAGCGGCAGCCATGGCTCAACTCTTGTGGCAGCCAGGTAATGCATCTTAGAAATCTGCACTAAGGAGATGAATCTGCCAACCAGAAATGCAATGCCAAATGGCAAAAGAAGACACAGAGGTACTATGATTGTTACTGAAGACTCTCCAGCAAAGGAGGAAAAGCCTTGACCACCCTCAGAGTTAACTGAGGAAGACCCTGAAAAAAATGGGAGACATAGAAGTCAGAGAACTCATAAACTTTGTAAACAATGCAAAGCACAAGGAATTTAAGGAATACGTTAGAAAGTAAATAACAGCAATGAATCAAATGAAAGCAGATATATCAGAAATTAAGTACACAGTGGAGCAAATTAAAAGTACAGTGGAGACTCTCAAAAAATAGAATGAATGAAGCCGAAGAGAGAATTTCAGAATTGGAAGATATTTCCTGTCAACAGGGGGAAACAATTAAAAAGCTGGAAGCAGAGCAAGGTCAAACTAAAAAAAAAAAAAAAAAAGTATCCACGAATCAAAAGATACAATTAAAAGACCCCTAAGAGTTAATGGAAGTTCCAGAAGGTGCAGAAACAGAAGCTGGTATTAAAGATGTATTCAAAGAAATAATAAATGAAAAGTTTCCAAAGCTGGAAAAGAATCGGGAAACAATATACAAGAGGGTCATAACACTCCCAACAGAGTTGATCAGAAACAAACCTCACCACGACACATGTAATCAAGCTCTCTTCAGTTGGACATAACGAAAGACCCTTAAATGTGCACGTAAAAAAAAATTGAATGACCTATAGAGGAACCCCCTCACTCACAGTTGACCTCTCAGAGGAAACACTAAAATGCCAGAAGAGAAAGGAGTGACTTATTCCAGATTCAAAAAGGGAAACATTTTCAGTCCAGAGTAACGTATCCTGAAAAACTCTCCTTTGTCTTTGAAAATGAAATAAAATTATTCCACAGCAAAGATAAATGCAAGAAATTGCTTTCTAGACTTGCCTCGCAAATGATATGAAAGATGTTCTTGTGAAAGCAAAAAGGAATAGCAACTACCAAAACCAAAGGCAAATGTGGAGAACATTCCACTAAAAGACTAGCAGAAGACTAAATCAAGTAACAACCCATTGCTAAAATGACAGAACCAAACTGCAACCTATCCATATTAACATTGAATGTAAATGGCTTACACTTATCAATCAAACACTACAGATTAGAGGACTGGATCAAAAAACTCCACCTATCTGTTGCTTGCAGGAGACACATCTCACCAACAAAGATCAGAGGAAACTGAAAGTGAAAGGATGGAAAAGATATTCCAAGCAAATGGTAAAGAAAAACGTGTGGGTGAGGCCATTCTTATATCACATGATATAGATTTGGTGTGAAAAACATCAGAAGAGATGAAGGAGGACACCACCTAATGATCAACTGATCCATTCAGCAAGAAGAGATCAATATAATAAATGCACCTGCACCAAATGCTAAGGCATCTGACTATGTGAAACAAATATTGATGGATTTAAAGGGAGAAACAAACTCCAATACATTCATAGTGGAGGACTTTAATACTTCATTAACATCAATGGACAGTTTGATGGAACTGAACTCAGCAAAGAAACAACAGAATCATCCAAACTCTAGAACAAATGGGTTTACTTGATATTTACCAGAACTTTCATCCTACAGAGAATGCACTTTTTTTTTCCATCACTACATGGAACCTTCTCCAGAACGGACCATGTCACAGGCCACAAAACAAGCCTCACTGAATTTTTAAAAAATTGAAATCATACCCTAAATCTTCTCAGACCATCATGGAGTGGAGCTAGAGACCCAAAGTCAAAACACCCAAGAAGACTTGCACACACATGGAGACTGACTAATATGTTACTAAATGATTGATGGATTAGAGAGGAAATCAAAGGGAAAATTTAAAAATTGCTTGAAACAAATGAAGGCATCAACACAACAAACCAAAACTTTTGGGACACAAAGTCAGTGTTAAGAGGAAAGTTCATCTCAATCAATGCTTATGTGAAGAAACTGGAAAGGAACCAAATAAATGAGTTAACCTTACAATTGAAGGATACAAAAACAACAGCAAAGTAATCCCTAGAAACATGAAATAATCAAAATAAGGAATGAAATTATCTAAACAGAGACCAAAAGAACTATCTATGAGAACAATAAATTAAAGAGCTGGTTTTTTGAGAAAATCAACAAAATAGACTCCCCACTAGCCCAACTAATCAAAAAATGGAGTGAGAAGATGAGCATCTATAGCATCAGAGATGAGAAGAAAAATCTAACAACACATAGCTCAGACACACAAGAAAATATTAGGAACTATTACAAGCAAGTATATGCAAACAAATCAGAAGACACAGAAAAGATGGACAGATTTTTGGACATACACATCCACCAAAACTAAATCAAGAGATAATTAACAGCCTAAATAGACTTATACATTGAACTGAAATTGAATGCAACATTAAAGCCCTTCTAACCAAGAAAAGTCCTAGACCAGATGGTTTCACTGCTGAGTTCTAAAAAACTATTCAAGAGGAATTTACTCCAATCCTCCACAAGCTTTCCCAAACAATAGAAATGGAGGCAATCCTTATAAGCTCTATGAAGCCAATATCACCTTAATACCAAAGCCAGATAGAAAAGCAACAGAAAAAGTGAACTGTACACCAATATCCTTCATGAACAAACATGCAAAGATCCTCAAGAAAATACTAGTTAACAGGAACAGACAGTACATCAGGCAGATCATTCACCCGGACCAGGTGGGATTCAGCCCAGGCATGCAGGAAAGGTTCAACATTCGTAAATCAATAAATGTGATACATCACATCAACAAATTGAAAACAAAATATGATCATCTCAATAGATGCAGAGAAAGCATTTGATAAGATCCACTACCACTAAATGATGAAAATCCTAAGCAAGATCAGTATAGAAGGAACATTCTACAGCACAATCAAAGCCAATGCCAGCATCATACTAAATGGAGTAAGACTGAAAGCCTTTCCACCAAAATCTGGAACTAGACAGGGATGTCCACTGTCACCATTATTATCCAATATAGTATTGGATGTTCATAACAAAGCTATTAGGCAAGAAAATGGAATCAAAGGAACTCAAATTGGAAATGAGGAACTGAAAGTATCTATTTGCAGATGACATGATCCTCTACATAGGAGAATCAAAAAACTCAGTTAAGACACTACTGGAACTCATAAGAGACTTTGGCAGGATAGCAGGATACAAATTAATGAACACAAATCAATGCCACTAGTGTACAAAAATAATTTCATGACTGAGAAGGAAATTATAAGTACAGTCCTTAAAGCAGAGAGGAATCTTAAATATCTAGGAATTAAGCTAACCGAATATGTGGAAGACCTCTATGATGAAAACTATAAAACATTTTAAAAGGAAATAGAAGAAGACATTGAAAAGTGGAGAATTTTACCATATTCCTGGGTTGGCAGGATCAACATCATCAAAATGTCCATATTACCAAAAGTAATATACAGATTCAATGCAATCCCAATCAAAATCCCAACATCATACTTCTCAGAAATACAAGATACAAAAATTCGTCTGGAAACACAAGAGACCACGAATAGCCAAAGCTATCCTGAAGAAGAAAAATCAAGCAGAGGGAATCACAATTCCAGACTTCAAGACATACTACAGTGCAATGGTCATTAACACAGTCTGGTACCGGTACAGAAACAGAGGAGGATATTAATGAAATAGAACAGAAACATCAGAAGGGAACACACACATGCATTACCAACTACTCTTTCACAAGGAAACGGAAAATAATCCAGGAAAAAAATTCTTGGCCATTCAACAAATGCTGTTTGGACAACTGGATAGCAGCCCGCAGAATCAAGAAACAAGACCTGCACTTGCCACATTATACAAAAAAAATCAGCTCTAAATGGTTCAAGGACCTAAATATACACCGAGAAACCATCAAAGTATTAAATAAAAATAGAGGAAGCTCTCTCCTAGGAATAGGAATGGAACTAGACTTCTTAGGAAAGACCCCAAAATCATAGGTAGTCAAAGATAAAATAAACAAATGGGACTATATCAAACTAAAAATCTTCTATGCAGCAAAGGAAATGATTAACAAAATGAAGAAGCAATTAACAGAATAGGAGAAAATTTTTTCACATTACACAGGTGATGGGGGACTAATATCCAGGATTTACAAAGAGCTTCAGAAACCCAGGGACAGAAAAATCAAGCAAGCAAGCAAGCAAGCAACCCTGTGAAAAATGGGCAAAGGAAATGAACAGAGGTTTTTTTCAAAAGAAGAGATCCAAAGGCTAACAGACATATGAAAAGATACTAAGGCTACCTAGCTGTCAGGAAGATACAAATTAAAACCATTCAGACTGGCCTACATTCAGAACTCAACTAACACCTGTTTGCAGGGGAGTGGGAAGAAGATATCCTCCTTCACTGCTGGTCGGAGTACAGGCCAGTACGGCAATTATGGAAATCAGTATGGCTAGTGCTTAGAGAATTGCAAATGAACCTGCCACATGAACCAGGTATTCCTCTCCTAGAAATATACCCAAAGGAAATGAATACTGCATATATGAGAGGCAGCTGTAATCCTACATTCACAGCAACAAAATCTACAGTAGAAAATACATGGAAACAATCAGGATGCCCATCCAAAGAGGAGTGGTTAAATAAAGAGCGGTACCTCTATTTTATGGAGTATTACTCAGCCAATAAAAAGAAGGAAATCATATCATTTGCAACTGGATGGTCACACCTAGAGACCATCATCTTCAGTGAAATAAGTCAATCCCAAAAGGACAAATACCATATGTTCTAATACAAGAAAACCACTATGAAAATTAGACTTCTGTGTTTTCTTTCCATCACCTATGAACTGGTTATTCAATGGCATATTTTTTTAACTCTATGGTACTGTATTTTTGCTTTGCTTTATCTTTGCTTTAACATCATATCTGTTATCAAACTTATTTGTGGCTTCTCACTTAAGGCAATGTATAGTGATAGAGTAAGAGACTATTTGGCTGTGTAATGAATGGCTACTCTACTGTACAGTGCCACAACAGATCTTCAACCCAAAACATCACACAATTTTTGATGATGTCTCTCCTGTGAGCCAAAATAGAACTACTCTCCTAAGAAACTCCTCTCAAGTGTTATAAAGAACATCATAAAAATCTTACTAATACACATAACAGAAGAAAAGCATGGCTTTAGCAGTCAACTAGACAATAAGGCAAACGACATTTTTCATGAAGACAAGGAATAACTGGGCAGCAGCAAAATGCATATATATAATGGTTACATATAAATATATAATATATATAAATGTCTGTTGCACATAAGGCAAATAAGCATTATGTAGGAAAATTAAACACTCAGGTAACCTAAGTATTTAAAACAAAGGACAAAACGAGTAAACACTTTACAATGAAAAATGTTGGAATCACTGAAATTTCATTATTTAGCCTATAATATTATCTAATCAAGAAAGTAACAATAAAAGAGCTAAAGGTTGTTAAGTGTTACCATTAAGAAACTTACCTTTTCCTTTTACAAACATACTCTTTCTTTAAGTCATGGAGTTCTCTCTCGGCAAACCGAGCTGCCCACTGAAAAATAACAAAAGATGGATGTTAGATGAAAATGAGCATGAACATCCTACAGCATACAAATATCGCTGTCAATGTATGCATCCCCTGAAATGAAATGCAGATAAAACATTTTGAGTTGAAGGATCTTTTGGAAAAGGAAATATTTCAGGTAAGCAGATGACATGGGCCTAAAACTGGAGATGACTTGTGCACTTGCCAATGAATGCTGCTCTCTGATGTGAGATGGAGGACTGTTTGATTAGTCAAGTAATATGCGAAGGGCAATGTGGGAGGATGCAAGCTTCAGACAATGGCAACAGAGACTCAGAATCATTACACATGGCAGCTTTGTATATTTGCCTCAAGGTGATCATCTCTACAGAAAATTCACTATGATTCTGTGAAACCATAAAGGTCTAAAACAGTTTTGCAGCATGTAGTTAAATGCTATTTTAAAAAATAGATGAAATTATCAATGCATGTTGTACTTCCAGTAAGTTCATGGTGCTGCATAAATGATATCCCATTTTATTCAGTACGAGGTAAAGATAAAATCAAATGTTACAGAGAACAAAGCTTGCACAACCAAGTGAATATCAACAGCATGCAATAATCACAACCATTCATGTGGAAAGGTTAACCTCATTCTGAGAGATCTCCAGATCATTTGCACAATCATTTTGTGAGACTTTGGACTGGAGAAACTATTACGATCAATTAGCCTTAACATTTAAAGATAGATACAGTCACTTAATTTATAATCATGGTAGAGGCATTTAGCTTAATCTGCAATTTCTACAAATAAAATGGAATCCAATAACAAATTTTTACTTTAAAATGAATTCCAATGTAGAAAGAAACTTGACTCCCCAAATTACAGAAGCACAAAAAGCGTATCTCATTCATTAGTATCCTTCATATCAGAAAGGGTTACATGTATTAACCAACTCCAATATTCATGATGTCATCAACATTTGGTGAAAAACTATGCCAAAATCATTGTTATCGAAATCAACAAATTATTGAATGAGTAATAATATGGAATCAAAATTGTTTGATCTTTTGTTTATTTTTATAAAGTTCTATTTAATTTTATTTGAAAGTCAGATATACAGATAGGACTATCTTTCATCCACTGAATCACTCCGCAAGCAGCTACAATGGCCCAAGCTGAGCCTATTCAAAGCCAGGGGCCAGGAGCATCTTTTGGGTCTCCACTGAAGGTGCAGGGTCAAGACTGGGCCATCAACAATATTCCCAGACCACAAGCAGGGAGCAAAATGGGAAGTGGGCTGCAAAGCACATAAACCTGTACCCAACTTAAATCCCTGCAAATGCAATGCCAGGACTTTAGCCTCTAGTGTATTGCACTGGGTCCACTTGTGAATGTTTTGTAAAATTAATAAAACACATTTGTCTTTATGTACTAGGCAGAGAAGCATCACAAATAATAAAGAACCAACACTAAAGACATATGGTCAAAAATAAATACATACAAAGTCAGTACTAATAGTTAAGACCTATCTTATTCTTTTATTTGAATAGTAACGAGACATTTTTTTCCAACACCTGTTCACTCCTCATTTGCCACACAGCCAGAGACAGGACGCACTAAAGAAGAACCCAGGATTCAATCTGGGTCTCCCACATGGGTGTCAGGGACCAAGTTCTTCAACCATCAGCTGCTCTAGCCTAAGGTGCACTTTAGCAGGAAGCTGGATAAGAAGCAGAGGAGCCTGGACTTAAATCAGGCAGCCCAACAGAGGACCAGGTATCCTAAGCAGCATCTTTGCTGCCACATGAACTGAACACCTAGTTCTGAGTCTACAGCTTATTCTCAAAGGTTAAGACAAATTTCAGCCAATGACTATGTTATACTCCAAGACACTGTTCAAACACTGAGCACTCACATCTTCAAAGCCTTCTAAGAGGTCTGCTCACGAAAAAGTGACATTCACTCACTAATGGAATTTCAAACTCTCTCAGGGTAAAGACACAAAGAATGATCACAGTAAGGGCTGTTGTTGGGCCTTGAAGGCAAGCTGCCACTAAAGACAGCCATGTCCCACTTTAGAGAACTTGGGTTCAATTCATGGCTCCATTTCCTTGTTCTGAATTCCTGATTAAACAAATCCTAGGAGACAATGATAACTGTTAAGTATCTGGATCCCTTGTTACTCAAATGGAGATGTAGACTGAGGTCCAAGCTCTCAGCTTCAACCATCTGGGCTCTGACTAGTTTACTTTCAGTGGACTGAAACAGCACTTTCACTCTTATTCATATTTATGTCCTTCCTCCCCTTTCTCCTTCATTAATATCCTAATTATTCTCTCAAATAGTTTTTAGAAATATTTTCACTTCCACAGATACAACGTTCATAGTACTCAGTTATTACTGATCTTGAACTGTGGTAATGCAACAAAGTGAAGGAATCCACCATGGGGGAATGGTTTGGCGAGGGGTGGGGGGAATACCAGTGCCTATGGGACTGTGACACATAATGCAATGTAATTAATTGAAAAAAAAAAAAACTAACTCAAAAAAAAAAAAAAAAAAAAAAGAACAAATGAGGAAGGGCCCAGTGGTGCGGCCTAGCGGCTAAAGTCTTCGCCTTGAACTCGTCAGGATTCCACATGGGCACCAGTTCTAATCCCGGTAGCTCCACTTCCCATCCAGCTCCATGCTTGTGGCCTGGGAAAGCAGTCGAGAACGGCCCCAGTCTTGGGACCCTGCACCCACTTGGGAGACCTGGAAGAAGTTCCTGGTTCCTGCATCGGCCATTGCACTCACTTGGGGAGTGAATTATTGGATGGAAGACTTTTCTCACTGGCTCTCCTCCTCTCTGTACTTCTGACTTTCCAATAAAAATAAATAAATCTTTAAAAAAAAAAAAGAACAAATGACGGAAAAAAATCAGCAGAAACTATATTGCATGTTTTTTGTTGTTTTCTGTTAGTTTCATCTCTTCAAAACACTTTCTTCTGATTAAATCATTCAATGACTCGTAGATCATATAGTAGCATCATTTTCTTCAAGAAGGTTCTTGATTTTCATTTCTTCAGCTACTCATTAGGCGTTTAGTAGCATGTTACTTAACTTCATGTTGTGGTTAATTTCTTTTTTCTCCCTGATGTTGAGTTTGTTTTGCAGCTTTTCATTTAAGGGGATGTATAGCAGCTGTGTAATGGAGACTGTCACATCTATTAACATGTCATTTAACTTCATGGCATTGTAAATTTCTATTTTTCTTTCTATTGCTGATTTTGTATTATGAATTTTCATTTAAGAAGATGTACAGTAGCTGTGAAATGGAGACTAACATCCAGATGTGAGGATACAATGTAGTATGCATTTCTACTTCCAGACAAAGATGGACTTGCAATGAAACTGTTTACTATATCTTGACAATAGGATGCTGGACTCTCTGCCATTGTCCATGCCCACAATGATGGACATATGACTGTGTATGAAGAACTATATTTTAGTCATGATATAGAGAAACTAGGTGGGGGGGGAGCGAATTGGGAATGGGATAAGGGAAATGCGAGGAGCCTATGGAACTATATCATAAAATGATAACAATAATAATAATAAAATGTTAAAAAAAAGAAAAAAAAATGAAACCTTGTCTTTCCCAATACATATAGAAATGGAGACCATTACCCTTAAAAAAAAAAAGGTCCCACGAATATATGCTACGTGTTCAATTATATGTAGATAATTGACAGAGCTGAAAAATATACATATATTTATGTATGTATGTTACATATCTATATCTAAAAGATAAAGATAGGGCCCAGCGGTGTGGCCTAGCGGCTAAAAGTCATCGCCTTGAAAGCTCCGGGATCCCATATGGGCGCCGGTTCTAATCCTGGCAGTTCCACTTCCCATCCAGCTCCCTGCTTGTGGCCTGGGAAAGCAGTCGAGGAAGGCCCAATGCATTGGGACACTGCACCCGCGTGGGAGACCTGGAGGAGGTTCCAGGTTTCCGGCTTCGGATTGGCGAGCACAGGCCGTTGAGGCTCACTTGGGAAGTGAATCATCGGATGGAATATCTTCCTCTCTGTCTCTCCCCTTCTGTGTATATCTGACTTTGTAATAAAATCAATAAATCTTTTTTTTAAAAGATATAGATATATATACATATATGCACACACACACACATATATATATACATGATACTTTGAATTTTGTTCATTTTCATGGCCTTTGTACATCTGAGGAACACTACTTTTTCTGTTTATTATTTTTGGAGTTTTTTATTTAGAGGAAGGTACAATTTATTATAAAGTTAAATGGAATGTAAATCACTGAAAAAGCTAAAATAGAAAAATAAGAAAGGATGGAGGGAAAAATAATGTGGATAGTACCATGCTTTTAAAATATGCATTGGAATACAGAAAATTTTTTAATTCTAGGTATGTTAATTTAAAACGTTTTGTACAAATGACCTCAGTAATTTATCACCAGGCATACAAGACATATTCATCACCAGACATACAAGTAAGTAAGTTCAAAGGAAGAAGGCAATAATTCTAACTGGGTGGAGAAAGAAGGTCAAACAAGTAAAAACAGCTGAAATTATAAGGAAAAGGGAGTAGAAACAGAACAAAGTTCATCAAGTGTGAAAGCTGCCTTTTTGTAAAAAAAAAAATAAGTTGTGAAATATTCTTTAGAAGTTCTATAATATATTAAGTAAAGAATTCAGGATGCAAATAATAAGATACAGCACAGCCCCTTTCTTGTTAAATTTTCATAAACTTTGTAGCTCGGCAGGTTCAGCCATCTCTATGTTTACCATCATCCCATATCAGAGTTCTTGATTCAAGTCACGGTTACTCTAAGCTTCACAAAGAATTTCCTGCCAATGTGCCTTACAGGGAGGGGAGGATGGATCACTGCCACACACCTAGGAGGCCTGAAGCTACTGGCTCCTGCATTCTGGAAGGTCCTACTCCTTGATTTGTGGTCTTTGGAGAGTAAAAAATATAAGTCATTGTTCTCTTTCTCTCTTTCTCATTTCATCCCTTTTCCCAGAATTCAAGTAAGTAAATAATCCTTGAAAATGGTTTTCAAAAAGTACACACAAACACAGCACTCACACACAATTTCTGTTTCATCTGAACGATGATTGGTGTAGTCATTTATGTGAGGATAAGATCCACATAATGAGCACTCAACCAATGTTTCACTCTGCATACTTAACAACAGTGAAACTGGCCCAGGGCAAAATACAAGTAAGGAAATTTCAGGAGCTGCAATCAGCAGTCGAACCAAGTTACCCCTGTCTGTGTTGCAGGCATCCTAATTAGCATTCTAAAACACCAGACCAAATGCCAGCACTGATTTGATGGTTTCAGTAAATCTATATTACTTTTCTTAAATCTGGAAAATAGCATTTTGCTGAAATCTAGATGGTACACCTTCTATATGTACTAATGTTAAAGTCACACTTACCAAACAAGAATTCTACAAAAACTAATAGAATATGTATAAGACTGGACTCTAAAAGACTATGATTTCCATCTCTAGCCTTCACTATCTAATTATGTGATCTTGGGGCGTTTTCTCATCATAAAACCTGAAACGGTATAATCTAATTTATACTTATTAAATGGGTTTAGTAAGAAACATGTGCAAACTACTTTTACGTATCTTGCCTAAAATAGCAAGAATTTAATAGACATCATCTTCATCTTTAAAAAATAAGTTCTTGCCTTGCATGCATCAGGATTTCATCTGGGTACCAGATCATGTTTCAGTTGCTCCACTTCCCATCCAGCTCCCTGTTTGTGGCCTGGGAAAACCAGTAACGTATGGCCCAAAGCCTTGGGACCACCCAATCTCATCGCACATTCAAAACAAGCTCCTGCCTCTTGGCTTCATAATGGCTCAGCTGCAGCCATTGCAACCACCTGGGAAGTCAACTGGCTGATGGAAGATCTTTCTCTCTGTATCCCTCCTCTCTGTAAATCTGTCTTTTCATATAAAATGACTAAATTTTGATAATAATATGCATATGTATTTAGAAAGTGCTGAGAAATGGTGAAGAAAACTGAATCTATAATGATGCTAGCTAATTCACTAATGAATCTTCACTTAAACTCTGGAAACCAAAACAAACAGAATGTCAGAGAGGGGAGGGACCTGACAGTCAACACACCACTCTCTCAGTCTATGCTCCTCTCAGACTTGCAAGTCTTCACTATAATAACAATGGTAACACCAGTTAACATTGACTTAATGCTTATCAGTGTCAAGCACTTGACAAACATCCCTGAATGCTGTCTCCACCTCCCTGTGACAGGCACTCCCCAGTAGACAGCTACTGTCAACAGCTCTAGCTCTGCTCTTCCTTCTAACTGCTCAAAGTCTACAGCCACTTCACTTCTTCATCATGCAGCACAACTAGTTCCCCAGATGACCCTTTTCTTAATTTGTACCAACACTCAGAATCACTTAAGAGAACCCTCAATGTTACAACTAGAAAGGGCTTTAGCTAGCTCTTTTTCTAATCCCATCTGTTTGACAAATGAGTAAAATGATCCAGAGACCTTTCAGGCTCTTCTAGATAACAAGGGGCAATCCAATGTCCCAAAATGTAAATACATAAACATGAGCACATGCAGAAAGTTCCTCTAACCCTCTCACCCTCTCCTAGGCTACTTTGGAAGAAGAAAATGCTAAAAGAAGACTGTTGGAATAAACACCATTTGATAAGGTATTATTTCTCCAAATGGAATGTAATACCACTACTGATTTTTTAATATACCATCTTTTTTATAAATTTAAATCCCTAGCATTATCTTCCAGAAGGAAAAGTAAAATTTATTCTAAGAAATAGAGAAATCTTTAAGGCAATTTTTAACTTACCCAATTATGGTGGGCTCTTTTCTTACAATGAAAAACCTGAAAAATAGAATGCTTGAAAATTAGTTTTCTTAAACAAAAACAGTATCTGTCTTTAACATAGGAAGTAACTCACAAGTTAAGAAATAATCCAAGCACATTTTGTGTCTGTAAACACAATTTTCTCCAAAATTTCATGAACACATCATCTATCGTGTGTAAGTACACTAAAGGCAGCAAAAAGTTGTAATTCATAAAGCTTTTGGTTTATGTTCCCTTGTCAGTATTCAGCCACAAAAGGAACTTTCAGTTAACAGATAAATAGCCTGGTTGAATATGAGACCCAACTGGTGATTTAAAATCTATTTTTATTTCTGCAATGTAATTCCTGTTGTCAAAGACAGCAGACATGGTGACTTGAGTTTTTTTTATTACACGTGCTTTGAATCACTAAAAAATGGAAATGACTGAACACCACATTTAGCACTTAAAGATATAAAACCAGTAAAGGAATCACTTTTCCCTTTCCATTCTACATAAAGGCACAGGATCTGATAAATACATACACACACTCCTAAACATGCACAACACACACATTCAACAAACAATACACACTTACCCTTCCGTGGTAATAAATAGTGGTGCTTTGCACTCTTTCTTCAGTATCTTTGGCTTTTTTACTATTTAGAAGATATAAATTTTCAATTATTCATATGTAATCACCATAATAAAATAATATACTCTACTTAAAAAACATACATCAAGAACAATCTATTTACTGGAATAAATAACAAAAACTGCACATGCTGAGAAATACCAAATAGAATTCTCATTTTTCTTGATCTAATATAAATTCTACTCATTAAGCTTTCCTAAAACAACAGTACATACAGTATTGTAAGTATATGATGAAAATTCATCCAGATATTTATAATCTTTAAATGACTAAAGGAAATGAATTATTTCCCTCACAAAATGATAGACCTTATCAGACTGCACATGTGGGCCTGGTGTTGTGGCACAGAGAGCAACCTACATAACCTGATGCCCATATGGATACCTGTTAAACCCTAGCTACTACTACACATACAATCCAGCACTGTGTTAATGTGCCTGAAAAAGTAAAGGATGCTGACCTTTATGCTTCTGCCCTTGTATCAACGGGTGAGTTCCAAAGGAAGCTCTTGGCTCCTGGTTTCAGACTGACCTAGCCTTAGGTGTTATGACAATTTGGAGAGTTAATCAGCAGATGGAAGGGTCAATCTCTCCCATTCTGTGTGACTGTGTATCTCTTTGTGTGTATCTCTTTGTGTGTGTGTGCATGTGTGTGTGTGTGTAATTCTCTCCCCCTACCTCCAGGTTCTATCTTTGTTCTGTCTTTCAAGTGAATAAATCAAAAAAGAAGACAAATCAGCCACTCCCTTCGTTAAAATAAGACCGACCCTTGGGCCCGGCGGCGTGGCCTAGCAGCTTAAGTCCTTACCTTGAAAGCCCCGGGATCCCATATGGGCGCCGGTTCTAATCCCGGCAGCTCCACTTCCCATCCAGCTCCCTGCTTGTGGCCTGGGAAAGCAGTTGAGGAAGGCCCAATGCTTTGGGACCCTGCACCCGCGTGGGAGACCTGGAAGAGGTTCCTGGTCCTGGCATCAGATTGGCGCAAAACCGGCCCATTGCGGCTCACTTGGGGAGTGAAACATCAGATGGAAGATCTTCCTCTCTGTCTCTCCTCCTCTCTGTATATCCAGCTTTCCAATCACAATAAAATCTTTAAAAAAAAAAAATAAGACCGACCCAACACTACTCTTCCTGACATATAATGAAGTATCCCAAGTATGCAAATACAGCTGAATCTTACCCTTTGTGTTTAGGTTATCCAGTGTCCCCTTTGTGAAGTAAGGAAAGCTTCAAGGTAAAAACTAAACTTACTCTCTTATAAACCTATACAAATATTAATTATGGCTCATACATTCCTTTATATGTATGAGCCATATGCCGAATCCCTTCATATCCTACACATTCTTCTCCATTGGAACTAAAGAGTAAAAACCTTGAATGAAATGTCTACCCATAAATTCCCTGATGTAATAGGTAAGACTGGTCCATACTCAAACATAAGATTAAAAAAATCACACATGCTGAAAGGATATTGCTTTTCCTTTTGAGGTTTTCTATGAAATTTCATAACAGCAAGGATTTGAAATTAAAAAGTAGCAAAATATGCTACTTATATTTGGCTGCTTAAATATTTTTCTGGCTATTCTCCAGGTCACAAAAGAAAAAACATTAATACCAATATAAGTCAACTTCTCTTGTAGATTTGAAATTTGCATCAACAATCGAGGTAGCTTTCTTCTCCGGCTGGGAGTTTTCCTCAATCATCAGGTGCCTCAAAGGAAAAGTGAAAATTTAAATGTATTCAAAGCATGTCATAAAGGTTTATATTGTTTTAACTGTATCAAAACTGGAGTCTCCCATAAAAATATCCATAATTATCACTGCAAACACAACATGAAAAACTAATATGCAAGCATTTCTGATGTAGAAATAACACTACACACCCAAATTTCAAAGCAACAACTCTCAAAATAATCTTGCTATCACAACAGTCTCCAGAGTTTTGTGTATGAATCTGGCACAGAAACAAGATTTAAAAGGCAAAATAAAATGAATATAACAGATAACTTATAGATAACATACTCAAATCAGCATTAGACATTAGCAAAACCATAAAGGCATATAGGAGGAATCAAGAGTGATCCTGACAACCTCTTAACAAGAAGTCACATGCACAGAGCGGGGGGGGGGGGGGGACCCAGAGTGGAGCAGGTGGACAGGAGGATGCTTGTATCCCAACCCTGGAGACTCCTGGATCCTCACCAAGGGCTATCAGTACAGGCACCATGGGCTGTATCCCAACTGCCAAGGAGACCACGAGGAATTGGACTGCCCTTGTAGTCCAAGAACTCTAAAGTCATCCACTCCTTTTCGGATCTCCCACATGGGATGGAAGAAGCCCAAATCCTTCCTCACAGGATCTAATGTCATTGGAACAATAGCTGGGAGCCCTGAACAGTCCGCAGAAACAGAAGAACAGTAAATTCCCTTTGAAACTCAAGAGGGGAGCTTTCTCTGGTCCTTACTTATTTCCAGCTTTGGATCCCCACCCTCTCTTGCAATGACCATCAGGATCACTCTGGAGCCATTCCCCCACAAAATTAGAATAGATAGGCATAGAACAAGGAAAACTTAGAACCAGACAGGAAATGGTCAGCTTGGACTCACATATACCTTACTAGGTAGGACACAAAGATTAGTTACTCATCACTAAGGTATTGAAGATTCCTCTGCACACCCCTCCTAAAACGGTTCTGTGCCTCAACTGTTGACATATGCCTTGTTAGAGTTATAAGCATGTCTCAACTATCCTAAAATCCACCAAGTTCAGTAAAATTTATGCTTCAACACTATAAACTGCTAAATACTAAAATGAAAAGAGACACGAGACAGCTGAATAGTACCCTATAGCCATTTAAAGGTGCATAGCAGCTGGTTGTGAATAAACTAAAATAGAAATGTCAATAAAGAAGTCACAGGATGTGGTTAAGAATCTGCATTTTCTAACATATTGGTTACTCAATACTATGTCAATTAGTTCCATAATGTAGTAATTGTTGTTGATGTCATGCTGTGGCTTTTAATTGGTCAGGATGATATTTTGTCAGCTCTGCTTTCAGACCAGAGATGGTCTCCCCAAGAAACTGTTGAATTTTTATATTTTTTTATTTTTTACATTTTATTACTATTGTTATCATTTTATGATACAGCACCACATTCCCTTACTCCTCGTAATTCCCTCCTCCCCCCCCACCTAGTTTCTCTATATCATTACTAACATATAGTTCTTCATGCTCAGTCATATGTCCATCCTTGTGAGCATGGACAATGGCAGAGAGTCCAGAATCCTATTGTCAAGATATAGTAAACAGTTTCATAGTAAGTCCATCTTTGTCTGGAAGTAGAAATGCATACCACACTGCATCCTCACATCTGGATGTTAGTCTCCATTTCACAGCTACTGTACATCCCCTTAAATGAAAAGTCATGATAAAAAATCAACAATAGAAAGAAAAATAAAAATTTACAATGCCATGAAGTTAAATGACATGTTACCAGATATGACAGTCTCCATTACACAGCTACTATACATCCCCTTAAATGAAAAGACACAAAACAAAATCAACGTCAGGGAGAAAAAAGAAATTAACAACACCAAGAAGTTAAATAACAAGCTATTAAATGACTAATGTGTAGCTGAAGAATGAAAATCAAGAACCTTCTTGAAGAAAATGATGCCACTGCATGATCTACGAGTCACTGAATGATTTCATCATAACAAAGTGTTTTGAAGAGATGAAACCAACAGAAAACAACAAAACCCATGTGATACAGTTTCCGCTGATCTTTGTTGAAGTGTGTCTCCTCCAGACAAGAAACAGATGGGTTTTGTTTTTTCATCCAGTCTACTAATCAATAATGTTTGATTGAACTTAAGCCATTTACATTCAGAGTTTAATATACATGGGTGGTATTTTGGTCCTGTCATTTTAGGAATGGGTTGTTCATTGGTTTAGTCTTCTGTTGTCTTTTTACTGGGATGTTCTTCATATTTGCCTCTGGTTTTGGTGGGTGCTATTCCTCTTCTCTGTCAAGAGAACATTTTGAAGTATCATTTGTAGGGCAGGTTTGGAAGAGGAAAAATTCTTTTAACTTTTCTTTACTGTGGAAGAATTTTATTTCATTTTCACAGGCAAAAGAAAGTTTTGCTGGATATATTATCATAGGCCGACAGTTTTTTTCTTTTAGAATCTGGAATATGTCACTCCATTCTCTTCTTGCCTGTAGAGTTTCCTGTGAGAGATCTCCTGTGAGTTTAATTGGCTTTCCATTATATGTCAATTGATTTTTTCACGTGCACATTTAAGGATCTTTTCCTTATGTTCAATTGAAGATAGCTTGATTTTCATACGTTGTGGTGAAGATTGCTTTTAATCAAGCCTGTTGTGAGTTCTGTGCCCTTCCTGGAACTTGTTTCCCAATTCTTTCTCCAAATTAGGGAAATTTTCCTTTAGTATTTCATTAAATACATTTGCAAACTCAGCTTCTCTTTCTGCACCTTCTGGGACTCCCATAACTCTTATATTTGGCCTCTTAATAGTGTCTTTCCATTTTTGAATACTTTTTTGGCCTGATCCAGCTCTGCTTCCAGCTTTTTGTTTGCTTCCCCGATGACTGGAAATATCTTCCAATTCTGAGATTCTTTCTTCTGCTTGCTTCATAAATTTGCTCTACTGTGTTCTTAATTTCTGATATACCAGCCTCGATTTACTTTGTTGCTACCTTAAATTCTTTGAACTCTTGCATGAGCTTCTCATTTTTTATCAGAATCTTTAAAATGAGTCTTATGGATTTTGTGTCCCCCATTTTCTCGATGTCTTCCTCAGTGAACTCTGAGGTTGGCATAGCGTTATGCTCCTTTGCAGCAGAGTTTTCGGTAATATTCATTCTGCCTTTGTCTCTTCTTTTGCTCTTGATCATTGCACTTCTGGTTAGCAAAGTCTTCTCCTTCGGACAGGTTTCTAAGCTGTGTCACCCACAGGTCTACAATGTGATTTTACTTATTGCAGTTGATACACAACTTTTTGCTTGCAGCCACTTGTGCCACAACCTCCAGCGAGCTCCAGGTCTGGGTTCTTATGTTAGATTTCCACCGTGGTCTCCATAGCTCCGGCTCCTGGCTCACCACTTTCCTCCTCTTGTGAGAGAGTGCTGAGGCTGCACCGTTGTCTCTGAAACCTTTATCCAACTTTCGGTTTGAGCAGGTACCAGGATTAGCAAGACACCAGGCGTCCTATAGAGTTAGGTTGTTGGTGGCACTGATCTTGTCGGAACCTGTTGGACATTAGGTCTGGGTGCCACACGGACTTATTTTGGCCGATACCATGCCACAGTCGGTATTATTTTCCTGCGGGACCAGTGCAATCCACTGAACTCAGTGAGTTCTCGCGAGCTCAGCACATGCGCAGTTCACTGTTGTCCCCTGCAGTCCCAAAGCTATTGCCACAGTGTGCAAAATGGTGCCTGATGTATCACTACTAGAGTTCTTCATCTGCTGGCTGTGAGATCCAAGGGCTATCCACACCTGCCCCGGGTGGAACCCATAGAATGGCACATCACTGCAGTTCACCAAGTCAGAAATGAGTTCACTCCCAGCTCAGCGCATGCTCCATGCTGTCCCCTGCCCTTTCCCCCTTATGCAAAATGGCGCCCAATTCGGCTCTAGGGATCTGACCAGGCTGTGAAATCCACCCTGTTCTCACACTGTCTGGGATCTGCTGCTCTGTTTCTGCTCCTGGTCAAACAGACCAGCAGGACGGACAGGTCTTTGGGTTCACCTCCCAAGCTCCCAGTGAAAGTCTCTTCCCACCTGGTTGCTGGTGGAGTTCTGATGGCTGGTGGAGTTTAGATTGCCGTGCTGGAGTATCAGTCACTGCAACACCACACTGCTGTACCCTGTGCTTTCCTGTGTCTGTCAGTTTCCAGGTACCCCTCTGCTGTTCTGTCCTTTCCTATTTCCTGAAATATGTCCTCTCTGCTTCATCCTGGTTAAATGTTTTTCCATCCGTTTAAATGTGTCCATGCCCTATTCCGCCATCTTGATTCTCAAAACTGTTGAATTTACATGGACAATAAGATGCTGGACTCTACGCATGGTACATGCTTGCAATGAAGGAATCATGACTGGATTTTTCTATAATACTGCAAAAAGGTGGACGAAGCCACCATGGGGGAGGGTACGGGGAGGGGTTGGGGGAACCCCAAAGTCTTTGAAATTGTGTCATAAAAGAAATGCAATTTAAAAAGGTAAAATAAATGAAATAACATATACAAATACTATTTTTCCACTCCTATATAAAGCAGCATTATATTTGATACACAGGAGTAAGCCACAATAAACTGGGTTCCAGTTGTTTTAGATTGGTGGTAAATGATGTGGGAATTCCACATGTAGCTCCTCAGCCAGGCACAGTGCTGGCTGCTGCAGGTATGTGAAGTATCAACCAGCAGATGCAAGGTTTCTCTCTCTCTCTCGCTCTCGCTCTTTCTCTCATGCTGATTTTCAAATAAGTAAATGAATAAATGATTTTATATCAGTTTTAAATCTTGAGTTGGCTTCTGGTTCAAATCAGAAAGAAGCAAAATTATACAACACCCAAAGTAAATTCTGCTAGTAGTATAATCAGTGCTGCCTATTTTTATTAGTGTGCATACTATTTGCAATAATAAGTACTTATAGAGCCCTTAGATTTTACATAAGCTGCCCATACGCCTTGCAGATACTCATCTTAATGACTAAAGCAGCTCCTGTAGAAGGGTAGCTGATATCTGAGATGCCTAGTACCCAAATGGGAGACCAGGTTGAAGCTTGTGTGCTCTGCCCCAGCCCTGACTATTTCAGCTATCCTAGGAGGGGAAACAGTAGATAGATCTCTGTTCCGGGAGAAGTTCTGTTGCCTTGCAGACTTTTGCGGAATGAACCAGCAGCAAGTTCATCTTCCTTGCTCTCTTTTGATAAATTTCTTTCTCTTTCTCTCAGTAATTCTGAGTTCCCTGGTATCTAACTTTAGACCATAAAAGGAATTAAGAAAATACTTTATCAGTGATAAAATCCTGAAGTGTTAAATGGTGTATCAGTACTTCTAAGGATAACACAAGGCAACATTCACGCTAGATTATAACAAAACACTTTCATCAGTCAACCAATACTTACTATGTTACAGGTTTGCTTTAGTTGTGATTCATTTAATATAGTATTATTGACTTATTAACATTGGGCTCAGAGTAAATAGCCCTGTAATTAATGCCAAAACAAAATTTATCTGACACAAATACATCCTCTTTAAAAAAACATAGTATCATTCTTACACTTAGGAACAGTGGAAGACATTTCTGTACTATGCTTGGGGATCAAAGTAGCTAATTAACTAACAACCACCGAAACATGGCACAATACATACTGTGTATTAGACACTTGTTTATACAATGAGAACTGAAACTTATTTTGCCTTGCTCAATCTCAGCTGGAAATATATGCTTAATAAATTACTAGTTAGTACTGATGTTATATTACAAATGTTAGCAAGCAGGAAATTTTTTAAAACAGAAACTAAAAATTAGCCTGGAATGCCCTTCGTTAATTTACTAATTAATTTACTAATGAAGTATCAAATTGTTGTATTTTATTGCCCTTTATGATGAAAACCATGAGCTACAGAAATATTTCATAATTGAAATCTCTGAGACTGGCACTGTGGTATAGTATGTTAAGCCTCTGCCTGTGACACCAGCATTCCATATGGGTGCTTGTTTGAGACCTGGCTATTTCCAGGTCTCCAATAAAGCTCCCTGCTAATACAGCCTGGAAAACAGCACAAGAGTGTTTAGGTAGCTGGGTCCCTGTACCCAACCGGAGCTCTGAAAGAAGCTCTTGGTTTCTGGCTTCAGTCTCACATGTATTCAGGCTTGCATAGCTTTAGACACAGACAAAACAGGAGAAAAGTTTACCTTAAAAGTGAAAACGCTTTTAACAAACATTCACAGGACAATAAGGACAACAAACAAAAATAATAAGGGCTATGAAAAATATAAAGGATAGAATAGGGAAAGGGGTTTCACATAATGTTTTAATTATGTAGCCAGGGAATGATTCTTTGAAGACAACAATGAAAACAAGAAGATCTCATGAAGCTATTGGAATGACTCAAGTATAAGTGGTAATGGATTACACCAGAATAATAGTAGGCAGCTTGGAGAAAAACAGTCTGTAAATCAATCAAGTGGAAAAAAAAAAATCTTTGCACAATATACAACAGATAGTGGAATAACATCCAAGATTTACAGAGAGCATCAGATACTCAAACAATAGCCAAACAAACAACTCCATTAAGAAATGGATGAAGGACATGAGCAGGAATTTGTCAAAAGGAAAAATTCAAATGGCTGGCAGACATATGAAAAAGTGCTCAGGCACCATAGCCATTAGAGAAAAGCAAATACAAACCGTACTGAGGTCCCACCTCACTCCAGTGAGAAAGACCTACACACAGAAATCTACTAATACCATCACTCATAAGAATGAGGGAGAAGGGCACACCTGCTCCATTTTGGTGGGGAGAGTACCTTGTAAAGCCACTATGGAAATCAGTATGGAGAGTGCTTTGGCAAGTGGAAACTGATCTGCCATATGATTGAGGTATCCCACTTCTGAGAATATATCCACATGAATTGAAATCGGAATATGAGAAAGTGACCTGCATACCTATATTTACAGCAGCACAATCCATGATAGTAAAGAAATGGAAACAATCCAGATACCCTTTGAAAGTGGAATTGGTTATACAAAACAAAAACAATGTGGTGCATCTACTTTTTGGATGTAGTTTCCCCCAAAATAAATAATATATTTTCTCTGATGAGAAAAACTCACACAAAATACAAAAAGAATAGAAATATGGGTAAAAAGTATAGACATATATAAAAGTATAGACATATATTCCAATAGATGAATTTGAAAATGGAGGATGGCACACCAGTAATGTAAGATATGTTTTGGTTTGCATCTCTACTCCCAACTGAAAGGAGGACTCCAAGTAAGGCTGTCAAGTACACCGTGACAGTCTGATACTAGATTCTATATCATTAGTTATACCTATAACCCCATGATACACTTCAACAACAAATGATGCACTCATGGCTGTTCCTAAAGAGTAATACTATTGTAATAATATAGGAGAAAATGGTATGGGGGAGAATGAGGAGAGAGGAAGGAGAGCGGCACTGGGAATCTCCAAATAAACACATAAAAAGAGGGCAGAGACCATAAAAATGGTCAAATTACATTTATAAAATGAGTAAAAAATGTTATTATTTGCCTCCCTGAATTCAATCTTCTATTTTCAAAGTAGAAAGGCTAATGATTAATGATAGCTCATTGATGGTGGAGGCAGAATCAAATCATATCATCTAGAAGCTAGTTGCACCTAAAGAAAGGTTGTAGGTCCCTGAATGGATGCCAAGAGAAGGCAGATCTCTAGAGAGAGAAAGTTATAGAAGCAGAGTATGTTTCCAGTCTCTCTCTGATTCCTGACCCACTCCATGATAAATGGTCTCTACACTGTTCTCCACCCTCACCAAGCCAGAACCCATGAGGCCACTCAATTTTGAATAATGTACTTCCATCCCATTAGGCAAAAGAAACCTTCCTTAATAAGAAGTTCCTCTCTAGCATTTAAAATGTCATAAAGAGCTTATTAATATAGGATAGAAAAACTGAAGTCTAGTATAGCTTGAGGATTCACCCTGACAAACTAGACAAATGATTATTTAATTAAGACATAGAATATCTGGGCAGGAGCAATTAGCACAAAGGAGAGGTGTCAGCTTCATACATATTAGAGATGGATGCATGCAAAATTAAATGGAACTGAATCCCCTGACCCAGTCAGATAGCATCAATAGTGATCTAATTTAAGGTGATCAGACAGTAAGTATTCACATGAAAATGATTACACAAGCCTTTGTGTAATAGATTAGAATGTCAAATATTACTTTCAATACTTTCTTGAGGAAAGTGTTTAAGATCAAATAATATTTTATAAATGAATCATGAATTGTGAATGTCTAGTAATCACAGAAACAGAATATGAAATATACACTTAGGCTTTGGAGTCTAGTTTTCTTGCCATCCAGTGCAGCTTGTCCTATACTCTTTGTCACTGATGACATTTTGTTTCACTTTCTTTATACATTTATTATTTAAGTTTTTCCTGAAGCTTCTGAATTTTTGCCTTTTTCACTGCAAAGATACTTGCTCAGTCTGGAGATTTAAGCATGTTTCTCAATTAGTAATCCTAGAATAAATGACTAGCTTAGTCCATATTAAATACTGAAAAACATAAAAGTATACATAAAAATCAAAGAAGTTTCTTTCAACTTACATGTCAGGTAATTTGAGCATTTAAAAATTGTAAATACTTTACAATGAAAAAATGCTGGAATCACTGAAATTTCATTATTTAGCCTATAATATTATCTAATCAAGAAAGTAACAATAAAAGAGCTAAAAGTTGTTAAGTGTTACCATTAAGAAACTTACCTTTTCCTTTTACAAACATATTCTTTCTTTAAGTCATCGAGTTTTTTCTCGGCAAACCGAGCTGCCCACTGAAAAATAACAAAAGATGGAGAAACATGCAGACAAATGTTAGATGAAAATGAGCATGAACATCCTACAGCATACAAACATCGCTGTCAATGTATGCATCCCCTGAAATGAAATGCAGATAAAACATTTTGAGTTGAAGGATCTTTTGGAAAAGGAAATATTTCAGGTAAGCAGATGACATGGGCCTAAAACTGGAGATGATTTGTGCACTTGCCAATGAATGCTGCTCTCTGATGTGAGATGGAGGACTGTTTGATTAGTCAAGTAATATGCGAAGGGCAATGTGGGAGGATGCAAGCTTCAGACAATGGCAACAGAGACTCAGAATCATTACACATGGCAGCTTTGTATATTTGCCTCAAGGTGATCATCTCTACAGAAAATTCACTATGATTCTGTGAAACCATAAAGGTCTAAAACAGTTTTGCAGCATGTGGTTAAATGCTATTTTAAAAAGTAGATGAAATTATCAATGCATGTTGTACTTCCAGTAAGTTCATGGTGCCGCATAAATCATATCCCATTTTATTCAATACGAGGTAAAGATAAAATCAAATGTTACAGAGAACAAAGCTTGCACAACCAAGTGAATATCAACAGCATGCAATAATCACAACCATTCATGTGGAAAGGTTAACCTCATTCTGAGAGATCTCCAGATCATTTGCACAATCATTTTGTGAAACTTTGGACTGGGAAAACCATATGATTCACTAGGCTTATCACATAAGTATAGTTAAAGTCACTTAATTTATAATTTATTACAAATAAAAAGAAATTAATCTGCATTTTTAAAAAATAAAAGTAATTACTCTGGTATTTATTAAAAAGTGAACTGCATGGTAGAAACAGCTTGCAGAAATAAACCACATAAATATTTACAAAATGAATCACTTATTTGTAAACCTTGCCATCATATAAAAATACATGTGTAAATATTATTCCTACATGTAATGATATAACAAATTTTTACTAAGAAATCATGCCAAAGATAATTACTAAAATAAACTACTGACCTATTGATATGTGGAACCAAAATTATTTGAAATTACAAGGGAAAGAATGAAAAACGAACAGATTAATTGAACATGACTTTTTAAAATAAATTATGAAATATTTGTTTAAAAAATACCTGTAACACATTAAGAAATAAGGCTACACAGTTGGGCTCCTTGCCATGGTCCATGCCTACAATGATGGACATATGGCTGTTTATGTATTATGTGTTATAGTAATAATATAGGGGAACTCAGTAGGGGAAGGGAACTTGGGAAAGGGGTAAGGGAAATCTCAGGGCCTATGGAATTGTAGCATAAAATGATATAAAAACGGTTTTAGAAAGGCAAAAATACACCTGTAACACATTAAGAAATAAGGCTACAAAGATAGGATATAATGTACTCCACTTTTTGTGAAATGCTCATATGAGCTTTTAGTAATCCTCATGGCACCACAGGATTAGAGACAACATGCATATTAGAGAACTTGGTTCAAGTCACAGCTACTCTAAGTTTCATTCAGAGCTTCCTCCCAATGTGATCTAGAGGCAAGGAATGATGGCTCATTGCAACCACATAGGAGATTGCATGGGGAGTTCCTAGATCCTGGATACAATCAGATCTAGACACATTTTGTGGCCATTTTGGACAGTTAACCAGCCAAGCCGATGGAAGAATGCTCAATGTCTTTCTCTGCATCCCCCTCTATCATTCAAATAAGTAAACAAATCTTAGAAATATTTTCAAAATGTGTGTAAATGCATGCTTTGTACATCATCTGAATTTGGGTTGCCATATTTATTTATGTGAGGAGGCAGATCGATGGAATAAACTCCTTATACTCTGCTTCACTTCCCAAATCCAACATGAGCTGGAACTGGGCCAGGGCAAAGATGGAAGTAAGGAAATTGAAGGAACAGTTCAACAGAAATACCCTGTATGTGATGCAGGCATTCTAACTGGCATCCAAAATGCTAGGTCAAATAACTGCCCTGATCTGAACTTTCAGTAAGTATATGCTATTTGTAGTGGATGTGACAAATACTGCTTCATTGAAATCTAGATGGCACACTTTCTGTATCTTTTAACTTAAAGTCAAACTTACTAAATAATAAATTCAATGCAAAGTGACAGAAAATGCACAAGACTTAGGCTCTGAAAGATCAGGATTGCAATCTCTACTTTTCACTTCCTAGTCATGTGACCTTGGGCTGTTGTCTCATCTATAAAATCTGTAATAATAAAATCTACTTCACAGTTATTAAGTGGACTTAATGGACGTTATTTCACACTATTTTCAAGTACAGTGCCTAGAACATTAAAAGGCGCAAAAGTAGCCTCCTCCACCTCTCTGTGTCAGGGACTCCCCGAAAGACACCTCATAACCTCATGCAGTTCCTCTGCAGCACAGACCAGTGTTCACAATCATCCACTTCTTAATATGTAGTGAGTAACTCAATACATATTTAAAGAACTCTGAATTTTAGAACTAGAAGGGGCTTAGTTAACTTAGCGCTTTATCCACCCCATTGTTTACAAACGATTAAAATAATTCAGAGAACTTTGTTTCTTCATAAATAACAAGGGGTAATCCAATGCCCCCAAAATGTGAATCTGTGACCATGATCTTTGTATATGCACATCACATCCTTCTGACACTTGCGGACAGTATAGGTTCCTTTCGAAATAGCAACGTGCTAAAACTAGACTGTATGGATTGGTCAATGTGTTAATTCTCACAAGAAGGGTAATTGCACCAAAGGTGCAATTAGAATAAAGTGATTCTTTTACACAGTAATTTATTTTCTTCAATTTAGTTGCTCAGTATTATCTTCTAGAAGTAAAATCATAACTTGATTTATAAAAGGTAAAAAGTTTTATGGGAATTTGATACTTACCCAATTGTCATTTGCATTTTTCTTCATATAAATAATCTGAAAAACAGAATATTTTAAATGTATACTTTTCTTGTATAAAAACATACCTATCATTTGCTTAGGAAATAACTCAATTCAAAACTATTCCAAATATCACTAACATCAGTAACAACAATATTGATGCAAATTTTCATGTACACATCACATATTATAGGTATATGTGAAGACAATTAAAATATAATTAGTACACTTCCACTTTAGGTTCTTTGGTCAATAATTTTCATTTGTGAAATCTAATGTACTTTTACAATAAAGCAGGAGACATGATACCTAAGAATTCTTGTGTCAAGCTCTTTGAAATCCTGAAACTGTTGAAATGTCTTAGCCATATGTGACATTCTAAACAAAAGTGTACAACTGATGGAGCAATTCATTTTCTCTTTTGATTCAACACTCAGGTGTTAGGACCTACATATATGCATGTGCTTGCACACACGTACACAATACCTAAACATGATTATAATGAATGACACATGCATGCATGTGTGTGCACACACATACCTGTACTTGGTAATAAAGAATGGTGCATGCATGCACATGTGCACACACACATACACATACTCCTGTACCTGATAATAAAGAGTGGTACATGCATGCATGTATGCACACACACATATGTATACCTGGTAATGAATGGTACACAGAAACACACACACACACACCTGCAGCTGGTAATGAAGAATGATACACACATGCACGTGTGCACACACACACACTGTACCTGTTTATAATGAATGGTACAAACATGCATGTGTGCACACAACACACTGTACCTGGTAATAAAGAATGGTACACACATCCATGTACGCACACACACAGACACACACACCTGTACCTGTGTACCTGGTAATAATGAATGGTACACACATGAACACACACACACCTGTACCTGGTAATAATGAATGGTACACACATGTGCATGCACACACACATACCTGAAATTGAAAATAATCAATTGTTCTTTCCAATTCTTGTTCAAGGTCTTTGACTCTCCATCTATGGAGAAAAATTATTTTTACATTAATGTATAAGCACTGGGCACTCATAAAACATTATTTACATCAAGAGTTTTCTATTCTTAGCAAAAAACTCCCAAAACTATATATATTGAGAAATAAACATGAGGAATTATCACGTTCTCAAAAAAAACATGATCTGATGTTAATATTCTAGTATTTAGGCACTCCTGAAACAAAGGTCATCCCAAGATTTAGACTGTGTGCATATCTGGTTTAAGTCTGATCAAGGGAGGCTTATTTGGACATCTGAAATCTTCATGTGATCATAGAAAATTAATGTCCTCTATTTGACAAATGTTATTCATTACCTTTGCAAGATTAAAATGATGGGGACAGCACTATGACAAGGTGGTCAAAGGCTGCTATGCTACTGCATCACCCACATCTCGCATGGGCACTCATTTAAGTTCCACCTGCCCCACATTATCAAGCTACCTGCTAACGTGCCTGGGAGCGCAGAGAAAGATGGTTTACGTGTTTGGGCCCATGTAGGAGACCCTCAGGAAGCTTCTGGCTCCTTGTTTCAGACTGTCCCACCCACAAATGTGGTCATTGAGAATGAGTCAGCAGGTAAAAGACCTATTCATTCATCCTTTCTCTAATTGTTCCTTGCTCCATGTTTCTCCTTATTTCTGTTCATTGCCTTTCAAATACATGAATCAATTAAAAAAGACTATCAAGCTAAATCTTTCAGATAAAATCCAACTTTGCTTTTTGTGTCATGCACAACTATTCACATAGAGCTGAATCTTGCCTTTTGTCTATAGCTTTTATATTATTTCCTTGGGTCAACTGAAGAAGGATCCAAGGTTAAAGCTGGAATTAAAATCTTGTAAACAAAGCTGACTCCGTGGCATAATGGGATAAGTCTCCCTCTGAGACACCATAATCTCATATAGGCCACTCATTCAGATTAAGGAGCTCTATTTCTGGTCATGTGGCCAAGCCAATCTAACTTTTGTCTGTCTTTCTGTACCTCTAACTTTCAAATAAAATAAATAAATGAAAAGAGACTTTTAAACAGCCTAGTGTGATGGCTAAATCTTCACCTTGCAAATCATAGGGATCCTATATGGGCAGCAGTTCCTATCTCAGCTGCTCCACTTCCCATCCAGCTCTCTACCTGTGGCCTGGAAAAGAAGGGTGGCTCAAAGCCTTGGGACCCTACAACCATGTGGAAGACTCAGAAAGCTCCTGGTTTTGGATCAGCTCAGCTCCGGCTATTGCAGCCACTTGAGTGAACCAGCCGATGAATGATTTTTACTCCTTATATCTCCTCTCTGTAAATCTGCCTTTCCAAGAAAATTGAATAAATTCTAAGAAATTTCATATACCTATCCAAATAATGTTAACTGATTGTGCATTTTCTCTGATTTTTCTGGTAGTGAGCTTTTAGCTACTATCCAACTCACAAAAGAAAAAGCATTTAATACCGGTAACTGTTGACTGCTGCTGTTGTTTCACAGTTAAGATTATCAGCCACTTTGAAAATATGATCTTCTTTCTTTAGTTGGCAATTTTCTTCTACCAGCAATTTCCTTAAGCAAAATATTACACATTTCCCTTAATATGCATCATAAAACTATTTTATTAAATTTAATTACTTAACTATATCAAAATTGGTGATTCCCAAAAGTATTTCCATACTTATCATTACAAACACGGCATAAAATTGCAATATAAACATAGTATTTAACATTACAAACTCAAATTTTAATGCAAACCATCTAAAATACTACTGCTATCACAACAGATGCCAAAGTTTTGTGTAGGAATTTCACATAGAAATTAATTTAAAAGGTGCAAAAACGAAATTATGAGAATACATAACATTTATCCAGACTTCCCATATTAAGCAACATTATATTTGTTACACAGGAGTAAGTCACAATAAACCATGTTTAAGTCATTTTAGATTGGTGGTTAATGATGTGGGAATCCCTCATGCAGCTCCTCAGCCAGGCACAGTGCTGGCTGCTGCAGGTATGTGAAGTTTCAACCAGCAGATGCAAGGTCCGTCTCCCTCGCTCTAATGCTGATTTTCAAATAAGAAAATGAATCATTTTATATCAGTTTTAAATCTTGAGTTGGCTTCTGGGTCTGATCAGAAAGTAACAAAATCATACTGTACCCAAAGTTAATTATGTTAGTAGTATCATCAGTAATATTTTTATTAGTGTGCATACTTCTTGCAATGATAAGTGGCTTTTGAGGCCCTGAGATTGTACCAGAATCTATCCTTAGGCCTTACATGGAATGATCTTGCTTAAAGACTGAAACAGCACTACAAAAATACTACAATCCATTAAACAATATATATATATATTGTTTAATTCATATATATATATATATGAATGCAAGAAACTAAATCAGGTCTTGTATCATGATAAATGCAGATACATTTTTTTTTCTTTATATACATTTTATTTTTTATTTTGTTTACACAGTCGATTAGGGTGGGAAGCGTCCTGGATTAGGGGAAAGTAGATGAGACCATGGTTTCAAATTTTTTCTACTTTCTGTGTCTTGGAAAACAGGGAATGGGAGGGGAGCAACACCCAGACTCTCAACTGCTTCAGTACCTGGGGATAGGGAATGGCCCTCCAATGCCATCCTGGGGTCCCCAGTGTGGCACAGACTCCAAGGGTTCTGCTCCCTATTTATTCAGGAAATGCCAATAAAAACCACATTACCATTCCAGCAAATACCAGTGAGAATGGTCTATATTTGCCAATCTATTCACAACAGGTGCTGGCATGGATGTGGGAAGAATGGTACCCTGTTTCACCATTGGTGGGAATGCAACCTAGTGCCATCACTTTGTCAGTCAGTATGGAGAGTATTAGGACAACTGAAAGTGAATCTACCATATTGTCCAGCTAGTCCAATACTGAAAAAAATCCAAATAATGTGAAATCTGCATATGAAAAAGTGACCTGCAACCCTATATTTATAGCAGCATGATCCATACAAGTGAAGGCATGGAAACAACCCAGATGCCTTTCAAAAGATGGATAAAGAAACTGTAGCAGATCTACTACATGGAATAATACTCAGACACCGAAATGAATCAAATTCTACCATTTGCTGCAAAATGGTCCCAGCTAGAGACCATTATTCTCAGTGAAATAAGTCAATCCCCAAAGGACAAACATCACATATTCTCTCTGATATGTCAACCTTCATGCAAAATACCAGATCAATATTTAGGCTAACATATACATATTTTTATCATTGAAGATACTTTCCAATATGCACCTCTTCTCCCTAATAAAAGAGCTCACAATGAAACTGTTAGATATACTTTGACAATAGCATATCAGATTTTCTAGCATTGTGTATATCTACAAAACCAAGATAAACTTAAATAGAAGAATCACAGACTTGTGATTGTTGCTATAGGATATTATTGTTATAATACAGTAGTTCAGAATGAGGTATGAAGCGGGAATCTCTGTGCCTATAGAACAGTGAAAATACACTAAACTGGACATAGCTATCATGTCACCAGGTAATTTAAACTTTAGGGACCACCCACATATATACTGTCTGACCCAAACAACAGTGTGCAATGCATGACTGTGATTTGATCCACATGCAGGGCTCACGGGTAGTGATTCTTTGATACTACACTATCCATCTGGATTGAATTTTAGTGACTTAATTATGGAAGAAATCCTGAGGGAGATTCATAAATGTATTACATCCTACACACTATAGCAAATACTAGTTAGAAAGAGATATTATAGGGCCCAGCGGCGTGGCCTAGCAACTAAAGTCCTCGCCTTGAACACAACTGCATCCCATACGGGTGCCGGTTCTAATCCTGGCAGCTCCACTTCCCATCCAGCTCCCTGCTTGTGGCCGGGGAAAGCAGTTCAGGACGGCCCAAAGCTTTGGGACCCTGCACCCACGTGGGAGACCTGGAAGAGGTTCCTGGTCCTGGCATCAGATTGGCGCAAAACCGGCCCGTTGCGGCTCACTTGGGGAGTGAAACATCAGATGGAAGATCTTCCTCTCTGTCTCTCCTCCTCTCTGTATATCCGGCTTTCCAATAATAATAAAATCTTTAAAAAAAAAAGAGATACTATATATGAGGCATCATGCGAGTATAAAAAAATGAAATCACTTCATTAGGAAACAACTTATCATGAATATGGATATGGGAGAAAAGAGTGTTTTTGAAGACTCCATAGCCTGCAGATGGTCATTAATTGACACCCGTTCCAATGAGACAAGAGATCTATGTACCCTCTTCTTGATTTTGAAAGGGCCTATTAGAGTATCAATGCAAAAGAAACCCTGATGATATGACCAATACATGGTCGTATCTTACTTCAAATATTTAAAGCAGCACACCTAACTATCAGGTTCTAGCCTTTCAGTCTCTCCAACAATAAATTTGGAAAAGTGCTAGTAATATACTAGTAATATTTCCAATACAGTAGTAAGAAATATCAATCCAGCATAGAGAATGCTAATGAGTCTAAATTATACCATATGTATGCAACAATTTAACATTTTGTCAGCACTACCAACTCTCCATTTTAGCTCCAGAAAACTGTCAGCAGCAACATCCATTGAATCTCAGTAGTAAACAGCTGAGGGCAAGAATGAGGTATAATATTTTGGGAAATTCAAAACATTCCAATATGATTAAGTGAAATCACACTCTAAAAACCACACATATCCAGAATCCACTTCTTAAAATCTACAAAAAAACACCTTTCACTTGGAAATTTTAAAACATCATCTTCGGGCCCGGCACCATGGCCTAGCGGCCAAAGTCCTCGCCTTGAACACACCTGCATCCCATATGGGCATCGGTTCTAAACCCGGCAGCTCCACTTCCCATTCAGCTCCCTGCTTGTGACATGAGAAAGCAGTCAAGGATGGCCCAAGACTTTGGGACCCTGCACCCGTGTGGGAGACTTTGGATCGGCTTCGGATTGGCACAGCACCAGCCACTGCGGTTACATGGGGGGGTGAATCATCGGACGCAAGATCTTCCTCTCTGTCTCTCCTCCTCTCTGTATATCTGACTTTGTAATAAAAGGAATAAATAAATCTTGAAAACATCATCTTTAGATTCAGTAATCAACAACATACATTGTGCTCATCCCAGTGGTGCATTCATAAGTATTTTTTTGCACCTCTCATAATCCAACATCCAAATCATTTAGTTATATTTCATGCACATAAAATGAAGGACCTGTTCCAGATTTTCCTAACTGAAACATGGCAGCTATACTACAACTAATCCATTTAGTCATTTTTTTCATATCCTGAAGAATCCCATATGGAAGAGGTACATGATGAATTGCAGAGATTTTTTAAATGCTGAATTGAATCCAAAGTTGGTGTTGAGGTATTACAACTTGACAGTGAATGAACCTAACTAGCCACCAACCATCCTAGTTTACTCCCTACAATTTTCCGGATATATACAACAGACTTCTTTTATTTGTGCCAGTTACATTCTACAAAGTCACTGAAGACGACATTGTGATGCAGCAGATAAAGTGACACCTGTAAAGCCAGCATCGCATATGAATGCTGGCTCATTTCCCAGTTGCTTGAGATCCAGCTCCTTCCAATGGACTTGGGAAAGCAGAGTGAAGGCAGAAATGCTACCACTCCTTTCACCCACAGGGGAGACCCAGCTGCAACTCCTGGCTTTGGCCTGCAATCAGTTCTCCTTATTTCAGCTTCCCTAGAAATACACCAGCAGATATTCAATCTCTTTCCTTGGGACCAACTAGTTGGCCTACAGGGTTTTGGGGGAATAGAATGGAAAATACAACTCTCATTCTCATTCTCTCTTCCTTTCTTTCTCCCTCCATCACTAATTCTGCCTATCAAATATATAAATCTTATAAAAAGGTCCCTATCTCACCCCACATTAAAACTAGAATTTTTTTTAAAGATTTATTTATTTTATTACAAAGTCAGATATACAGAGAGGAGGAGAGACAGAGAGGAAGATCTTGCGTCCGATGATTCACTCCCCAAGTGAGCACAACGGCCGGTGCTGTGCCGATCCGAAAGCCGGGAACCTGGAACCTCTTCCAGGTCTCCCACACGGGTGCAGGGTCCCAAAGTATTGGGCCGTCCTCGACTGCTTTCCCAGGCCACAAGCAAGGAGCTGGATGGGAAGTGGAGCTGCCGGGATTAGAACCAGCACCCATATGGGATGCAGGTGTGTTCAAGTAGAGGAGTTTGGCTGCTAGGCCATGGTGCCAGGCCCCTAGAGTTTTAATAAATTAATAAATCTGTTATTGAAGTAAAATTCTTAAGTGCCAAATATTGTACCTTTGCTCATAAGGAAAATACAGGCAAATTTCTTCCCTTGATCTTAGTCAAAAGGCTGAGAAGCGATACCGGCAAATTCTTGATAGTTTCTAACCAGAATACGTTCATCAGCCAACCATTTCTACCATTGTTATATGTTTACTTCAGTATCAATACATTAATATATTATTGACTTATTAACATGAGCTCACACTCTACAGATCTGTAGCTAAGGCCTAAATAAAATGTGTCTGACACATATACTATCTGCAAAAACCCAACAAAAAAAAACACATATCCTTCTTATGCTTAGGAACACTAAACATCATTTCAGCGCTACGACTGGGATCATCATAAACACCTAAATGACTAACACACACCAAAATGTGGCACTACACATACTATGAAAAACATACTTGCTTATACAATGAGGACTGAAACACGGCTGCCTTACTCATTCTCAAGTGGAAATACATATGTGCACTAAGTAGCTCAAATTTATTGTAGTTATCAGCAGGTACACAGAAGCTCAGTCGATACTAATAATGTTAAATTACAAACAAATTTTAGCAAGCAGGGAGTTTTATAAAACGGAACCTAAAAATAATGACAGACAGGAATGACTTCTGTTAAGCAACAAGTGAGGCCTTAAAATGTTGCATTTTATGATGGAAAACATGGGCTAATAGAGGTATTTGCAAATCAGAGTCTCTGGGCCTGGCACTGTGGCCTGTGACACCAACATCCCATATCAGTGCTAGTTGGGAGACCTGGCTGCTCCACTTGCAATTCAGCTCCATGCTAATGCACCTGGGAAAGCATCAGAAGATAGTACCAGTGGTTGGGCCCCTGAAGCCACATGGAAAACCTGAAAAAATCTGAGTTCCTGGCCATTGTCACCTCCTGGAATCTGAGTTCCTGACCACTGTATCCCCGTGGAGAGTGAACCAGATGATGGAAGATTAATTCTCACTCTCCCTCTCTGTAACTCTACCGTCACATAAATAAAACTAAATCTTAACAAATAGAAAATATGATTCTCCAAATACATTATCTCAAAGGAATTCCCTATACTTCTACATTCAGACATCAACATACACACACACACACACACACACACACACTTTCTCCAATATATAAATGTACTAAGCATATTTATTTATACAATCGGAAATATTTATTGAATATCTACAATGTGTCCTACACAGCATTAGACACTGAGATAACATAATAAAAGAGTTCTATCATGAAACTTACCTTACATGTGGAAACAGTTTTTAAAAGCCATTAACATAATCAATTTAATCATGTAATCTAGGAGTTAGTTGAACACGAGAGGCCTAAGGTCACCCTGGGAAGGCAATCCTCTAGAGAGGATGGGGGATAAAAGCAGAGCATGCGTCCCATCTCTGCTTCATCATCCACTGTGCAATGAATAGCCCTCCACTGTTCTCTATCTTCACCAGATTCTGAACCTATGAGGCTACTTAATTTGGACGCTATACCTACAGCATATTAGCCAAAAATAATTCTTCCTTCCTAAGAAGTTCCTTTCCAGTATTTTAAATAAAGCCATAAAATACCTATCAATACAGGATATAACAAAACAGAAGCCAGCAATGGCTTAGGAAGTCACCCTGATCAATTAGGCAAATTAACTCCTTTTAGTTAATGAAGACAAGGAATACTTCCATAGGAACAATTCATACAGGGTACAGGAATCAGTTTGCCATATATTGGAGTTGTGTATATGGGATTTAAAATTTAACTGACACTTAAAAATTTTTCTAAATGAGATACTCCATACATTGGAGATGTGTATAAAGGATACTGAAACCAGACATGCTCAGATTCCCTGATGTAGTCTCAAATATCATTTAATTTAAGGCAATCACATACTGAATAGCCAATTCCTGGAAATTACACAAGATTTTATGAACTAGTTCAAAACTTCCAATAGTACTTTCAACACTTTCTTTCTGTTATCTGCCCCAGTTTCTCTCTTAAAGAAACTATCTTAAGGTCAAATAATATTTTTAAAATTTATTATATATATAGATAGATATACATACATGTGTTTTATTTTTATGGTTCCATAGGCACATGCTTTCCACCCTCCCACTACCCAGTCCCCCTCCCCACCATTTTCCCCCATGTTATGACAACAGTATGGCCCTTCAGCAACAATCACACATCCAACATTCTGCAATTTAAATGTATCACACATTGTAGGTATAGACAATGGTAGAAAGTCCAGCATCCTATTATCAAGGTATATTTAACTACTTTCATTGAGAGTTCTTTTATTCAGCAGTAGAGACACATTGTGCAGTGGATCTTCACTTCCCACTATGCTACTCTCCATTCCACAGTTCATCAGAGGGAATGTATGTATATACATGTTTACCTATATAGCTATTTAACGTCTATGTTGCGTGAAAGTTTCTTTATATCAGAGAAAACACCTGTTCCCTTTGGTACTGGCTTTTTTTCAGTGAGCATAATGGTAGATGGTTTGGGACCACTTTGTTGCAGATGGTAGAATATCAGACTTTCCAATGGGTGAACAGTATTCCACCCTAAAAAATGAATGAGCAAATCTAATCATAAATTAAGAATATTCAGTAATCACAGAAATTTGAACATAAAATATATGACTATGCTTTCAAAGGGTATTTTACTTGTCATCCAATGGAGTTGGCAATGATTTTTATTACCTGCATGGCATCATGTCATTTCCTTGATATACTTCAGTCATCATTGGGACTTCCTGTGGATGTGTCCCAATTTCACTTCCAAATTGTGTCCCTTCTGACTTCAAAGGTATTTGTTCAGTCAGATGATTTTCAATATGTTCTAAAGAAAATTTTAGGTCATAACAGAAGGAATATTTTAAGTTACACACTAACATCTGAGGGCAAAAGTTACCAAATTAATAAGTTAATGACAAAATTAACAAAATTAAAATGGCTCCAACAATAGAACATCTAATGCTTTTCAATAGTTTAAAGATCTAGATCTACTATTTTAAATATTGTTTCATATTTTCGCATAAAATCCTCAAAAACCCCCATTGAATTTAGCATCTATTATTCAACCTAGAAGCTAAAATGCATTAAAAAGGCTTTTAAAAGTATTTTTTCAATACTTCCTTAAACTATTTCCATAACAATCAGTAATATCCATTTTACCTAATAAAGAATTTGCCTCTCAATAGTATTATATTTCTATTCAGCAATAACTTTTAGGCTTAAACATAATATGTGTTATAAATCATACAAGGAATTTAGACCTTTTGGCTAATAAATACTCAGATGTCCTCTAGACTTAAACCAAACTATGCCTGAGAGAAAAGTATAAACTTTAACCTACCTTCAACTGCTAATTCACCTACAGTAATCTATAAAAATGAAAACTAACAATTCTAAATAATCTGAGTGCTTCAAAATCAGTGTATTATTTCATGATAGAATGAAGGAAAGATATATTTTCCAAAATGTGGCATGAATCACTACCACAAACTAAATCACTACCACAAACTTAATGAAAAGAAAAAATACAAAATCGTATTAATAAGTCAAAAATTTTAGTAATTACATGTATTGAGTATATAACTATCCTAAAATACTCACTACTTATTTAAATGAAAATGCAAGGAATTTTTAAGTAAATATCTTAAAAATAAATGATTGAATACACACAAAACTATGTATATCTGTGCTTTTAAAAAACTTTTGCAACCCATTTTAAAAGTTAAGCTATTTATTCCACTGCTAAAAACAATTATTTATTAAATTGATGTTGAGTATTTTTTTTTTTTTTTAAGATTTATTTATTTTTATTGCAGAGCCAGATATACAGAGAGGAGGAGAGACAGAGAGGAAGATCTTCTGTCCAATGATTTACTCCCCAAGTGACCACAATGGCCAGAGCTGAGCCAATATGAACCCAGAAGCCAGGAACTTCCTCCAGGTCTCCCACGCGGGTGCAGGATCCCAAGGCTTTAGACCAACCTCGGCTGTTTTCCCAGGCCACAAGCAGGGAGCTGGAGGGGAAGTGGAGCTGCCAAGATTAGAACCGGAGCCCATATGGGATGCAGGTGGTTCAAGGTGAGGACTAGGCCACTGCACCAGGCCCGAGAATTATTTATAAAACAGTGTTTCATTATTAGAGATAATGCTCATTTAGTGTAGTATTTTGAAAATACAGATTAGATTATAAACTGCCCATGCTTCTCTATTCAAAAATGATCATTATTGACATTCAAATATTTCCTTCAATACTTTACTAATATAAATTCTGTGATTTAAAAATTTTTAAATGAGATGCTTTTTAAAACCCAACTTAAAACTTTAAACTTAAAACTGACTATAAAAGAAATGTTATAAATATCGCTTTATATTTAGCTTTTTTGTTAACCTCTTAATTTGTCTCACCCATAAATTCGGTTTTTTTATAAGTTGTATATTTACAGGGAAAAAAGGACATAATAAATGTGAGATTCAGAACAAGTCAGTTTCAAGCCTAAAATCATGCAATATTCCCCTTACTAAACAAGCCTACTATGAGGAGCAATTTTCTCTTGCCATAATATCGCTGTATCTCACACACACACACACACACACACACACACACACACACACCATTTTAAGTACACTTTCCACTTCCAGTCCAGTTTCCTATTAATGTACCAGGGAGTCAACAGATTAAAGTTCAAATTCTTGGGTTCTGGCCAACCACTTAGGAGACCTGGATCAATTCCTGGTCTTCCGTCTGGTCCAACCCCAGCTGATATGGGCATTTGGGGACTGAATCAGTAATAAAAGATCTCTCAACACCCATCTCTTGTCTGTCATTGTTCATTTTCAGTAAATGAATACATAAATACTTCACAATTTAAAAATCACATCTTCCTTCATGAATCTATTTATTACTTGTGCTGTAGTTCAGGGGGGGGAAAAGCATAACATTTGGAAGAACCATCAAGGAAGGAAACTTTTTGTAAGGAACATGAGATCTGTCTATATTACTTTTAAATTTCCTGTAAATCTCTAACAATTTCAAAATAAAATATTTTCTAAGATGTATTTCTGTGAATGGCCGAGTTATAGAGAGTGAGGGAGAGTAAAGGAGAACCAGAGACAGAGACCAAACTTTCTTCTGCTGCTTCACATCCCTAACACATCAACAGCCAGGGCTGGGACAAACAGCATCCAGGAACGCAGAGCTCTCTCCAGGTCTCCCTTGTGGGCAGCAGGGACACAGGTGCTTTCATCTTCCATTTCCCACTGTCTTTCTAGCTACTTTAGCGGGAAGCTGGAGAGGAAGTATGGCAGGCTGGACTCAAACAAGTATTCATATTGATGCCAGCATTGCAGGTGGCACCTTAAAACACTGTGCCACAATGCCAGCTCCTAGATGTCACTTAAAGAAAAATAACAAAGTCACTGGTTTGAGAACACAGTGAATGGCTTCAGCTAACCCAATATTTGACAGGTCGACTGCAATGGGTAATGGTAAAAATTACTGTGATGATCCAAAGTAGTGTAACGATTTAACTTAATAAAATCTTGAGCTATGAATTAGTGCTTTATGTAGCACTCATATTTTGAGCATGTCACCTACCCATTTGTTTAGCCTACAATAGGGAGAGAAACAAGCACTGAAATGATTATGGTATTAATTTTTTCCTTACTGCTGTAAGGAAGACATGTATCAGCTGTGAGGAGAACAGTAGGGAAGGAGACTACAAGTCTCTCTTAGGAGTTGAAGGGATTGATTGAAGGTGTTCCAGCTGAAGGTAAATGTAAAGGGAGACAATGACACTGTGTTGCAGACATGCCAAAGCACAGTGTATCAAAAACAAGGACTGCAGGCGAACAACCCAAAGAAGTAGCCATCATTTTATCAAAAAAGATGAATCCTGACTTAATACCTAAGGGAGTACCGTTTTCTGAGTCACTCGTCATGTCTTGTTCCACACTGTCATCATCGGTAATATCTTCTCCAAGGATGGCAGAGCAATTTTCCGTCTTTAGAAAGTATTCAGAGATTAAAAAAAAAGAAGGTAATAACTTACACTAGTGCATTTATTATTTCTTTTCTCTTAAGATTGATTTACTTCTTTATTTCAAAGTCAACAGAGAGGAGAAGACAAACACTCTTCCATTTACGGGTTTGCTACTCAAATTATCACAACATTCTGAAGCCAGGAGCCAGGACCTCCATCTGGGTCTCCCACATGGGTGGCAGAGGTCCAAGTAATTGGGCCATCTTTCTGTTGCCTTTCCAAGTACACTGCACCAAGGAGCTATGAGATGCTCATGTATGTGGTAGCTTCACCTACAGTACCACAATACCAACCCAAATGTATTTCTTGTGGATGTACAATTACAATTTTTAAATAAATCTACCTAGAGTAGGTATTTGGCAAAATAATTAAGAAACCCATTGAGATGCCCATATTCTCATCTGAATGCCTGGGTTCCCATCCTCACTACATCTCCTGATTCCAACTTCTTCTTAGTTCTCCTCCATGACCATATTCACCCCTAAACGCCACACCAACAGGTGGTGCAAGTAGAAGCATCCCTGCCACCTTGATTGGACATTCAGATGGAGTTCCTGGCTGCTGGCTACAACAAAGTCCAGGCAAGGCTGTTGTGGCTATTAAGTTCTATAAGATAAAACCAAAACTAGTGATTCTTAATTAAACATCTTATAATAGTTAATTCTTGCTAAATCCATATTTTAAAATGGTAAAATGTTGTATGAGATGATTATCTGCTACAAATAAAAGAGTGATCATTAACATACAGTATATATTTTATATAATGACCAATCTGATATAAAGATTACAAATTTTAATGTATTAAAAAGAAAACATAAGTGAGGAGTTCAACTGAGATAAAATACATTCTTAAGAAGTATTCAAATTAGAACATGAGACATTTCCCAGCATTGAGTAGTTTTTTCTTGGATTGAGGAAAAATTTTCTAGTACTGTAACAAAAATATCACATGACTGTGTCGTATATTTCTCTGGAAAGCCCCACTTAAATCTGTTCTGCTCTACAATTTCCATCCTTCAGTTGCCTCACACTTTTAAGAGTCTGAGGCACCAAACGAAAAGGTCTACAGCTTTGCACACAGTGCTAGGATTGTTCTGTTTAACATGTATTTCAAGGTCTGTCAATCTTTGAGCTTAGAGAAAAAGTTAAACAATACATTTCTCACATGGCATCCACAAAAAGAAGGGTTCAAGGACAAGCCTTCTAACTCACAAATGCAAAAATCCACATATGTTCAAGTCTCTTATGCACAATAGTGCATTATTCACAAACAGTCCATAAATGCCTACATTTTAACTCAGTTCTATTCTGCTAGTGATACTTAGTAACTCTGTTATGGAAACAGTGATAGCATTAGATATTTAGAGAATAAGCACAAGAAGAAGAATCTGTCAGACACAATACATTTTTTTTTCAAATAGATCTGATGCACAGTTTGCTGAATCTATAGCTGTGGGAATTGTGGGTGCAGAGGGCAAGCTATATGATAGTAAGAATATTGTCAAGATTCCAGCCTAGCAATTTAATTCATAATTTGCCATTGCAATGATTTGCTTCAGTTTATTTTGTTTGGAAAATAAAGTTTTTAAGTTTCTAAGTTAAGATACAATTCTATCCAACTCAGTCACACACATCAGTAGAGTCATTTACCTCAATTTGATTTTCATTGTCATTGATAGGTTGGTCTGTCAGTATTGTAGTGCATATAAATGTCTTTTTCTCTTTAAGTCCATTCAGCTCTTGTTTTGATATTTTAGCTTCTCCAATAAGCTAAAATCACAACGAAAAATGCAATTCATCATACATGTTTGTAAACAGATGCATTTACAAGGCTGGTATGTCAATACCAGACATCAAAAAGACAGGAAAGATGACTCCTATTGCAAAGAATTTTCAAATTGGGGTAGTATAAAATAATAGGCTTAAATATTCTTTAACTCATTTACATATGTATATAAAATCAAAAGTTTTCTGAGACAAAAACACAGATACTTTATAAAGTTCATGTAAAATGACTAGGGATAAGTTTGTCACTAAAAATTCTTTAAAATCCATGCAAATTTTTAATAGTATGAATTTTTTTCTATAAAATGGTTGGAAACACATCTCTCTCCATTTCCCTCTATCCCTCTGCCATTCTGTTACTTTGCCTGTCCTAGAAAGAAAATCCTTTATTTAAAAGTAACAAACTTAGGCTGAAAAAAGAGACTATGTAGATAAGTAAAAAAAGGTATAAATTCATGAAAGAAATTTTCCATATACATATGAAAGAAACATCTTACACTTCATAAATTTACCATCAAACAATAAACATTAAATTTCTCTGCCAAACTGGCCCTTCATTGGAGAATATCCTACACAATCACACCCCCAAAAATCCTTTTCTGTAAAATTACCAAAGAATCAGATGATGGCTAACAGGCAAAATAAAATGAATACTGGGGCCCGTGCTGTGGCACAGCCAGTCAGGCCTCCACTTGAAAGACCTGCATCCCCTGGGGGTATCCAATCAAGTACTGGTGGCTCCACTTCTGATCCAGCTCCCTGCTTATATCCTGGGAAAGCAGTCTGGGATGGCTTAAATTCTTGGGCCCTTGAATCCATACAGGAGACCCAGAAGAAGCTCCAGCTACTGCAGACATTTGGGGAGTCAACCAGAGAGGAGAAGGTCTCTCTTTCTCTATAACACTACATGTCTCTCTTGTAAACATGCCTTTCAAATAAAAGTAAGCCCTAAAAAACTGAAATTAAATGGCCTGGTGTGATAGCCTAGTAGTTAAAGTCCTTGTTTTGAATGCGCCCGGATCCCATATGGGCACTGGTTCTAATCCTGGCAGGCTTGCCTTCCATCCAGCTCCCTGCTTGTGGCCTGGGAAAAGCAGGCAAGGATGGCCCAAAGCCTTGGGACCCTGCACCTGTGTGGGAGACCTAGAAGAGGTTCCTGGCTCCTGGCTCCTGGCTTCAGATCAGCTCAGCTCCAGCTATTGCGGCCACTTGGGGAGCGAATCAATGGATGGAGGATCTTCCTGTCTCCCTTCCTCTCAAAGTATCTGACTTTGCAATAAAAATAATAAAAAATTGAAACCAAGGAAAAATCATCAAATTTAGTGACTAGATGCTATCTAATACACTGCTAAAAAGTGATGTAAACATGCAGTAATAAAAGGTTAGTGAATGATCATTATTACAATAATTTGTTTCAGGAACACTGATAATTAGAACTACATAAAAGTAGTTCTAACAAGTAATGCCATCTAAGTCATTTTTTTAATATAAAAGTGTATTTTTGATTCTATCAGAAGCTTAACACTGGGTTGACCATCACTTGCTCTTGACATTAAGATGACAAAAGATTGCTGCTTTTTGTTATTTTAGAGGCATAGTGTTTAATAGGTAAAATAGGAAATGCATCAAAGATGACTGTAAAAACAAAACATGGAAAGTGACAGAAAAATAGTAATAAACTCAGTAGACCTCAGAAGCTAAGACATAAAAATGGGAATGCCTAAAGTCAGATTAATTTGGTAACACTCCGCAAAAATTAAATAGTCTGAAGGCAAAAAAAAAAAAAAAAGCCAGCAAGAGCATCAGAGGAAAAAAAAAAAGGAGGGAGGAGGAAGGAGGGAGGAAGGAGGAGGGAGGGGAGGGGGAGGAAGGAGGAGGCAGGAGGGGGAGGGAGGAGGGAGGAGGGGAGAGGGGGAAGGAGGAAGAAGAAGAAGAAAAAGAAGAATTGGATTGAGCCTCTCATGTAACAAGGCGCCACTCGACATCCACATCCAGTATCTCTGATAATGAAGCGGCTCAAGTCTCTGTCCACCCAATTTCCTCTTTCCAATAAATACGACCCTGAAGAGTCAGTAGGTGATGGTTTGTGAAGGTGGATCCCTGCTGCCTACATGGCAGACCAAGAGTGAGCTCCCAGTTCTAAGTGTTGGCCTGGCTCAGCCTAAAATTACAACTATTTGGGGAGTAACCAAGAAGATAAGAACTTTCTCTATCTCCACCTCTCAAATAAACACATTTTATTTATAAGATTTACAACTCTTGAAAACAGTGTATTGATGAATTATGAATAGCTATATAGGAAACAAAATAATTATGTTAAAGAAAATGTTGGTGAGACAGAAAATGTAATCCTATTACAAGACCCAGATATAGCACTTACAGAATTATGATAATACAATTACTGATCATATGTAAAGTTTCCCACTGAAAAACTGTCAAGTTACTGGGAAAAAATACATGTGAATGAGTGTATCTTACCTATATAAATGGGGAAGAAAAGGATAAATATAAAGTCCTCATTTTATCTACCTCCAGAATCACGTGTGCCATTAAACCTCAGATAAGGTTTGGATGTAACTGCTATCTGCTGTGATTGCCAAGGTATAAAATATGCTGGTTTACTTTCACTCCCAGGAAAGAGTAGCAGAAGAATATACACTTGTGTACCCCTCCCTAAAATATACACTTGCAAGTGGGTAAAGAAAGTGTCCTACTCTGATAATAACAAGAAAAAAATATCTACTCTAGGTCTTAGTATGTTGTTGGTCACAAGTATGACCAAAGTGCTTCTAATGACATAGCTGAAAGCTAGAGTCTCTATAGAGTACAAACCTGTTTCAAGCTTTCGTGAAGCTGCAAATTTTCAAACAATACCTTAATTATATCCAAATGTGTTTGAAAGCTCTTGGTTGTTCTTATAGCCTAAGTATAAAACATATTAAGTCAGTAACAATTAACATAACACAACAGATCATCTTCATGGACTCCCTAGAATATCCACGTGGACAACAGCTAAAGCATCCTAAAGCATGGAAACAACATGCCAACAGAGGCAGCCCAGCATAGCAGGAAGAAAAAACCTAGAATCAGAGTATAGTTCTGCCACCAATTTGCCATGTAACCTTGGACAAATGACATAACCTGTTATCAATGTCCATGTATTGCATAGCAAATTTTGTGAACAATGTATTCTGTATCTCATCCACTAAAAGCTAACTTTATGAGAGTTTTTCTGCCTTAATATGTTAAACACCAAGCATCTTCAACAGGACTCAGTTTATAGCAACAGCTTTTCAAATATGTGTACAGTGTTACAATAAACTTTCATCAATTGCCTTATGTGTGTGTGTGTGTGTGTGTGTGTAAACTGAAGATCATCTACCTCTGAAACCCTAACATCAAATAGTATTCCTGAATAATAAAAGCAACAATCAAATTTAATTTATTTGCAAAAGCAACAGACCTACAAGTGTTAAGACAAATTCAACTTACTGTAGCAATTTGTGATTGGAGGAATTTTCTTTCATCATCCAGGGTCTGGATGCTTTGTTTTGCCTGGAAAGAAAGTATCAGTTAGTAGAGAAGTATTTACTAAACCCCTCCAATTTTCAAGATGCCACATCTCAACTTTGATACTTCACAACACTTAAGGTACATAATGTACATTACTCCTTACACACATCATGATTTTAACTGCTCATATTTACAATGTCCTAACCAAAATTTTTAATGAATAAAAACTATACAGTGTGTATGTGATCATTCAACATAAATGATTTATATGGCCTACATCAGTAGTGAATGTAGAAAGTTCTGTAAGAAAATATGCAAAAAAAAAACCCTACTTCACATATGGCATCTAAGGAAGGGAAAACAGAGGATCTGGAAAATGGTGTTCTCCATTTTTTGACCTCTATATTCCTTACCTTTTTGTATAGTACATGTTATACTTTGGCCAATAACATTACATTTTGAAACCCCATTAGCATTTTATAATATTTTCATTAAATACAAAAAGTCTTACCAATGCGTTTTGTTCAAAATGTTCAGATTTCTCTTTTTCTAATTGTTTTTCTAAAAACAAAATGTCATCCTGTACATTGAATTTGCAACTCTCCAGCTTTTCATGCGTTTCCTAAAAGAAAAGTCAACTTTGTAAGACATATGTGGGAATTTGTAGTTAGGGAATCAGGTGACTACATCCAAACACATGGAGTATAAGTTAAGTCTAGTTCATAGATCCTAATGATTGTCAGAACAAAGTGCCAACAAGCAGGTGCCAACAAGCTTCTTCACAGAGAATAAACAGTTCAGGCTTGCAGGCCACACAATCTCTATCACAGTTATTCACAATTACTATGTTAATTAGAAACAAAGATAATTCTAACTGAATGAGCAGCATTGTGCCGTACAACATTTTTTTTTTTTAACAAAAAAACAGGTGGGGTGAGAGAGGAAATCCTTGAGCCTACGGAACTATATCATGAAAAATCAAACAGAAAAAAGAAACTGGTGGAGAATCCACTGTGTAGAGTTTGCCAACCTTTGCTTTAAAGCATTCTAAAACAAAAAAGGTGAAATAACCTAATTCATTATAATGTAATAACATCAGAATTAAATAAAATCAAGATTTCTTCATATTTGATATTGAATTAAAATAACTGCAATTAAAATTTTAAATAATGTAATAAATATGCCTCTGCCATTTGAGCCTTCAACAAACTTATTTAAAGTTGAAAAAACAAAATCAAAAGTTTCAAATGTAAAGCAAGCAAAAATAAATTTTTTAAAAAAAGCTCTATTGTGCTGCTGAAAAAAAAAAAAAACTTATTTTTCCTATCTCTCTAAATTTGACTATTTTTATAGCAATTCTGTGACCTGAATCAGAAATACTCTACCTGCTCTACTGGTTTAATTTTTTTTCTAGATTCAACTACTAAATTCGTGCAAATTCTCACACAGTTTGTATTCAGTTATGACTACTACCGCTGAAAATAAATGCTATGTCTTCTTAATTAGTAATACAAGAAAAAAGATTCCAAAATATCCAATTAGCTAATTTTTCTGGTATGTTACATAACTGAAATGCCTTCACAACAGGCTGGCATATTCCATTATTTCAGTTTGTCTACACATATACTCCAGGTTGAGTAAATGTGTTTGCTATTGAGTTTTTCCAGTTCTGTTAGCATGCCAAATGCCTTGTAAAATTCTTCTAAGTCATCAAACCATTAGTCAATTACTACTACGATGGTGTTTTAAAGGGTCAGCAAGTATAAGAGGTTATCAATATGCTTTTGATATTATTAGGTAACACAGGAAGAAAGCATTGATAGATATATCATATTTGCAATACAATTTATAGCATCCTTTGCACTGCACAAGGAAATTAATGACAAACAGATGTTCTGATGATGAAAGACATCAGTGATTGAAACTGCCACATGGAATTGAACTCCTACACCTAATTAAAGTGACTACCACCTTCTAACTTCACATCGGTGGAAGCAGACCTCTTCTGTACTGCGTTATTACTCCCTGCTTTTCACATCCCGATCTTTAAGTGGTAGTGGCATATTCTAGTCACTTAACTTAATCCATCTTAATTGAACTAAAGTGTAGTATATTTTCCTTACAAGGAGTTGAATCACACCAGGCTCAGGAAAGCTGAATCATGAGAATACTCCTCATTCAGTAACCTCAGGTTGGTAACTTCAGACCAGCCATGGGGGAACATTCTTTTTTCCTCAGAACTCAGCAAATGATTTTTGGACAGCCAGTTCTGAAACACTTAGCAGCATATCAGTATTTACAATGCAAATCCCTGATCTGATGCTGAATAATTCCCAGTGTTCTGAAGATTACACAAAGGTAAATACCATCACACAGTTTAGGTAATTTATTGCTGACAACTATTCCTGAAATTGTTGTAATGAATCCTTCGTCTCCTTGTGGAGTAAACTGGGTCCAAAAAAGCAAAGGTCACTTCAGGAATTTTCCAGGAAGGAAGAACAAACAGCTTCTAGTGAGCTCTACCGTGAACTGAATATGCCTCAGTCAAAACATGCTACCTAGCAATGACCTATTTCTAATATTTAACCATTTTTAAGTTATAAAAGCTAAATTATTCTTTCACACTTCTTTGTAACTTACTTTACTGACAATATACTATCTATAAAGTCTATGTTAGTCATCAGCAACAATATTTGCCCCAGCTTTGAAAAGGAGGCCATTTGGTTTCTTTACCTTCAAAGCTTGTGCTTTATTGGACTCCTCAACGCTGGAATGTTTCAAAGATGGCTCTAAATTCTCATTCTGAAACAAACCAACACCGTGAGCACAAACTATAAATTATTCTAATAAACATTTACTTATTTGTTTGGAAGGCAGAGCTTCACACAGAGTGAACTTATGAAAACACCTGTTTGCAAGAGCCAGATTAGAAAACCATAACTGAAATACACATAATGAAAAAAGGACTCCCTTATAAAATGTAGGAAAATTATTAAAAGGAAAATATGAATATGCTTTTTTAAATGTGAAAAAGCAAGTCCATAAAAAGAAAATTCAAGTGGTTCAAAGATATATAAACAAACTCATTAAGACAACACAGGGTAAAACCAGAATGAGACAATGTCACTCCTAACACAATGGCTAAAATTAGTAAGAACTGTTAAATGTTGAAGTGAAGAACAGCATAATGCTGTATTACACTCCAAATAAACTATTTACACAAAACTATGAACATAATAATTAGTTTTCTGGCTCTTATTTTTTATTTTCAAAATTGTCTTACCTCTTTATCTGCAAAGCTATGTTTGTCAAGTAGTCCATGTTTTTCTTGTATTATTCCAGAAACTTCTACAGCAAGCTTTTTGTTTTTCACTAAAAACATATAGTAAACTGTAAGTTTTCAGATTATACACAAAAATTATGAGATCTAAAATAGAACAATAAAAAAAGCTTACCTGTAAAACCACAATTCTTAACCTGAAACAAATTTTGAACAAAAGATGTTAAAGCAAATATACATTTAGGTAAATCCAAGTTAACTTCTGCCAATGTAAATGTTACAAATAATTTCTCCATGACAAATGCTCTATTTCCAATGAGAAAATCTACATGTGAAAGTCTTCCTTTCAAATTCTCAAATTAAGTAGTATATAAACAGCTCTGAAATAGTTTTTTGTAAAGATTCCTGTTTCATTTCACTGATTTATTTTCCCTAAACAAATCTGGCACTAAAAGAAATATTTTCAGAAAACTATTATCACATTCCCTAATGCTAACATTCAAAATAAATATGATAGATATCATCAACTGGACACATCTGAACTGATTGTAAAGAAAACAGTAAAGCAAACCTTACTTTTCTTTGATCTTTATCGAATAATAGGGATGAGGAAGAAAATAAAAGAAAACTTAATTCAGCTATAAAATATGGATACAAATAAAATTAAACAAGGAAAAATTGGGTATAATAGAATGCTACAATGGTAAATTAGTGAATCAAAACATTATTTTGAGAAACTCCCTCAAGCTTAAAGGAAAAAAATCAGCCCAACTGCTTAATCCTCTGCCTGCCAGCACTCAGTATCCCATAAGGGTGCCAGATCTCATCCTGGATGCTCAACTTCCCATCCAGCTCTATGCTTGTGGCCTGGGAAAGAACTGAAGGATGGTCCAAAGGCTTGGCACCTGTACCCATGTGGGAAACCTAGAAGAAGAGCTTGGATTTTCTGTCTTCTGATCAATTCCATTCAAACCATGGGTACACTTTGGAGAGTGAACTAGCAGATGGAAGATCGTCCTCTTCTCTCCTTGTCTCTGTAAATCTGCCTTTCCAATAAAAATAAATAAATCTTCAAAATTAAAAAAATGAAAAATAAAAAGAAAAGCAATATCTGAAAAACATTAGTTCAAAAAGAGAAAATAATTTTTAAAATGAAGAAAAAATTTCTCCATGTTTACAAAAAGACATCCTAACTTTAAGTCTGCAGAAGTCTAAAAGATAGAGAAAAGGAATTTTATGGCTAGACGCATTATATTCAAAGCAGAATAACAAGTTAAAAGACCCTTAGAGAGCCCTTATGATGCCATAGTATGTTATGCTATCATCTGTGATAGCAGCATCTCATATGGACACTGGTTGCTCTATTTCAAATCCAGCTCCTTGTGAATGCACCCAGGAAAGCAGTAAGAGGTGGCCCATGTTATTGGGCCCATGCACCCACTTAGGACACTGGAAAAAGCTCCTGGCTCCTGTCATCTTTTGGCCTGGCTCAGCCTCACTGGTTGTAGCCAAAATTTTGGGAGTGAACCAGAAGATGAAAAAATAACTCCCCTCCCTCAGTCTTCATCTCCCCCTCCAACTATGCCTTTCAAATAGATCTTTCTTTCACCATACCTTTTAAAACTATTTTCTGTAATGTTTATGTTAATGATGAAGAGATCACAGACACATTTGGGGATACATGTGTAGCATAAGGAAAGTGAGAAAAAGAGAAGCTTGTGTTTTTATCTATGTTCATAAGGAGAGAGTGCACTCCTTCCTGCTGCACGGCTCTCTTGACCCAGGAAAGGGAGTGGCTGCATGATGTCACCCTCAAGTTCCACAGGAAAGGAGCATATCTTGGAAACGGGATCAGTTTCTCCAAGAGATCAGCAGCTCCATTTACAGTCCAATTCCATTACTGACTTGGGAAGCAGCAAATGGTTGCTCAAGAATTTGAATTCCTGGCACATACGGGGGAAGACACAGATGCAATTTCTGGGCTGCATTCTGACCCAGGCTTTAGTTATTACAGCCACTTGAAGAATGACCAGTCATTACAAGATTAATTGCTTGTTCCCTCTATTTCTCTTGCTACATTTCAAATAAATGTGTTTTTGTTTGTTTGTTTGTTTTTGGTAAGTAGAAGAAGTTAATAAACTAAGCTTGAAGAAACTAAGTACATCAATTATCAGTAACCATAATAAACTTCTGAACTTGACCTACTGATGGAAAACAGTCTGGTAAGATGGTCACAATCCAAAGGACAGGGCTTGGGTTCAATCTCCAGCTCTACCTCCTGCCTCCATGGACCTGCAAATACAAACCAACCACAGGAGGCACCAGCAACAGCTCACGTATTCGGGCCATGCTACTCATGCAGGAGTCTCTGATTGGGTTCTCAACTCACAACCACAGCTGGCCCATCCCTAGCTGTTGGAGGTATCTGAGCAGTGAAATAGCAGAGTGGACATTTCTTTTGGTCTGTATGTCTCTCAAGAAATGAAAGAATTTTGGTATTTTAATATTACAGAAAACTTCTACAGGAAATTCTTTCAAAATTTTGTACTTACAAAATTGTTCTGAATGCCTTTGGTTTTTATATTAGACATAGAACATAAGTGATTGTCTTTCCTAAAAGCAATACACATTTCTTATATTAACTGTTCAGCTAAAAGGATGAACTTTTTTTAGTATAGTATTGTTTACTTACACATTGAAAAATTCTCCACAAAAACATGAAAATTAGAAAACATGCAACAACAGTTACATAGATCTTCCAGTCCCATGGAAAACCACGAGAATCTTGACTTTGTCCAATAGTATCAGGTAGCGTAATCAAAACCTTAAAGACAAAGGAAATTAAGTTCTTAAAATGCAATTTAGGTAATAAGTACTGATTACAAACACAGTTACAACTCTATATAGTCAGCTCCCTCATTTTCTTTTGAGGAAACAAAATCACCACACAGAAGGCACCACAGGATATTTTTCTGCAAACTTCTACCTACTGTCACTCTACAATAAAGAAGTGCAATAGAGGGAAAGGCAATGATTTCTTTTTTTTTTTTTTAAAGATTTATTTTATTTTTTTATTACAAAGTCAGATACACTGAGAGGAGGAGAGATAGAGAGGAAGTGGAGCTGCCGGGATTAGAACCAGCGGTCATATGGGATCAAGGCAAGGACCTTAGCCACTAGGCCACGCTGCCAAGTCCCAAGGCAATGATTTCTTAAACTGGAAGCATACAGATGTGTTCCCATAGCTTCGAAAGAAAAGAACAGAAACAAAGAAGGCCAAAAAAAGAAGCTGAGTGACCTAAGTTCTGTTACTTTTTAACACCAATGGGGTTTTATATATAAATTATACTGTATTTTACACAAAACATATTCCTACTGGAAAGAAAATATTTATCTGAAGCTTGCAAATAGATGTTGTGGAGTGGATATTTTTGTTTAATGATTAAGATACTCACATCCCACAGAATTACCTTGTTCAATTCCCAGTTCCAGGTACTGACTCCAGCTTGCTGCTAATGCAGACTATGGGAAGCAGCAGTGATGGCTCAAGTAACTGAGTTCCTGACCACACATGGGAAACTTAAGTTGTATGCATGACTCCCAGCTTCAGCCCCAGACACAGCAGACACTCAGGGAGCAGACAAGCAAGTGAAAGCACTCTCATTCTGACTCGATCTCCACAACTCTCAAACAAATATCTCAATTAAAAAGTTTAAAAACCAATGACAAGCTTGAGTTTAAAGTTCTGTTTTAAAGAACTCATTTTATTTACTTCAGAAGTAGAGTGAAACAGAGATAACTCTTCTATCCACTTCCCCCAATCACAAAAGCAGAAGAAGCTAGGAATGACCAAATCAAATGTCTACAACAACATCTGGGTCTCCCACATGGGCCGCAGCAGTCCAAACACATGGGCCAGCTTCTGCTTCTTTCCCATGTACATCAGAGTAAGTACATCAGAAGTGGAACAGCCAGTATTTCAGCATAGAATGGCAATGTCATGATTCTGGTCCCTGTGTTTAGATTCTGAACCCCTGCATCCAAACTCTATAGGTTTCTCTGATTATCTATGATGGGAATGAGACATTTGGAACACTCAGGTAATTCAGAGGGTGAACGTTCCCCACCCCCCATTCATGGTAGTCATGCCATAACTGTGACCTTGTAAATCATTTCTTTCCCCCACCCCCACCATAGGTCTTGAGCACAACATAGCTCAAGACTTCCAACATTGTTTCTGTGCTTCAACTTTCTCTGGGTCAGCTTATCACCCATCATCACTCAATAAGATTTTTCTGTTGTTTCTTTGCCAAGCCCCAGATGCTACTCTACCAAAAACAAAGGAGGCAGGTAGGAGAAAGAAGGAGAATAAAAACACATTTTAAAGAGTCTTCTGAAGTACAAGGTTAGTTCTTTCCAGGTTTCAATCCAAAATCTCTACAGCAACTGTTCACTTGCTAGGAACTTTCTGCCTAAAAAAATACCCTTTAAGAAGTACTCTCCCCTCCAAAATCATTTTTCTAACTCTAATCCCCACACCCAGGTTGCTGTCTATAGTTCATTAACCTATAGCAAATAAATAAACCCGATAATAGCTTTTTGTGGGGGGGAGACAGAAAAAGAACAACAACAAAAAAAGAAAGAAAAACCAAACTAGTTCTCACCTAGTTTTTCACTCTCCAAATGCCTGCACTTGGATGCCTAGAGTGCCACAGCCAGAAAGCTGGCAGTTATTCCAGATCCTTTTTCTCCCTCATCCCTAATTAAAGCAATATCTATTTTAATTTCCAATGCTTAAATATATCCTCATTCATTGTCCCCTATCACTGCAGCTCTATCTTCAGTTTTGCTTCTCTGACATCTAACCTACATCCTTACGAAGGCCCAGGTCTAACTCCTGAAAAGGCTTCAAACAGCTCCCCAATGCCAGCAAGCATGCCAACATATCAGTTCCTGCGCCCACTTGCCACTAACACAGCTGCTTTTTACCTTAAAGCACTGCTGTGCTTCATGCCTGCACTGCTTAAATATTTCCTCAGCCTACACACTTCCATATTCAGGAGAATGTCAGCTGCCCAGCCTATAAGTTTCCCTAGCAGGTGTGTGTGCTTCATTAAGCATTTGATTTTTTAATACTAGTGATCTGTTCTAACTGTTGTCTTCTTCTCCTTGACACCTTGATACTGGTGGCCAAAACTTTGTTACTTCACTCAGAATACACACACACACACACACACACACACACACACCTACCTCCCTCGTGCTACAGTGCAATAAATGAAAGAACAGCATAATTACATCTGCCTCAATGTTTAGTCTTTTAAAAATATTAGTGTTTTTTTTTAAACTTGGAAATATGCAACAAAGACAACTATACACTCTGAAAGGGAGGAGGTCTCTGTTACCTAATAATGAACTGAACCAAAAAAAAAAAAAAAGTAACGCTGGGAATTGACAATCACTAAGCTTTAACAATCTCCTTTCTGTTAACAAGACAAAGATGAAACAGGGTGAAGAATCTCACTGAAAAGCACGTCAATCTCACCTCATTGAAGATAATGAGATATAATCCCAAACTTTCAACTGAGCTCAAGTGTCCTTTCAGTACAAGAGGTTTCATCACTAAATTGATTTGGGGAGATTTGTCCTCAAAATTGTCACAGTTGGAAAAATCATGTGTCATGGATCCCTGCCCAAAATTTAAAACAAACATAACAAAAAGGACACTTCATTTGACACTCTGAACCATTCCCTTACTTTGTGATATCCAATAAACCAATAAACCAATGAAGCTCCCTCTTCATGTTCCTGATACCCAGGTCCTGCTCTACCATAGGAATAAACCACCCAATACACCTGGCCATAGGAGAGGGCTGGCCTCAGACCCTGTGGCAACAGTGGCTCAGATCACAAAACCCTCATGGCGCCCAGACTCACGTCGTGTAGCTCATCCAGGAACCACCCCACATATGAATGAGGGGTGGCTCCTGGCGGCTCCATGAAGCAAGGCAGCTTCAGTGGTCACCACCACATCCACGGCCTCGCAGCAAAGAACACTGATTTTTTTTTCTGAAATCTAAACCTGGCAACCGGAACGTACCACTGCAGAGCCAGCTATGGGGGACCAGGGAGAGCCAGGGAAAATGGATCCCACAGGCCTGTGGTGTCACACCACACAACTGCTAGGGTGTCATGGCCCCTCTATTAAACTTTCTATTTCAGGATAATGCAGGTCTGAATCCATCCCACTAGAGCCTGTGGCATACCCCCTTCCCACCATCCCACCCCCTCCCCTCTATGAAAAATGGAATCATCCAACTGCCACTGTGAGGTCAGAGGCACATGCTGGCCCCTCCATCTTGGAGGGAGGCTCTCTTAAATGGGCAGATGCTATTCCTGGATATGCCCCCCCAAATCCAGGAAGATAAAGTATTTGGGTCTGGAGAATCTAATTGGGCCTCAGGTCCTGAGCTGTAGTGTATGCTACACAGCCAGAAAGATTGGGGCTGTGGCTCAGAAACTCAGGCCTTGGGAAGCTGTGGTGGTGGCTGCCAAGCTACTTCCAAGGGTCTCACGGTGCAGCTCCATGGGGTGATTACAGTGTACCTGCCTTGACCCAGCAGCCCAAGCCAGCCCAGACCTGAGCCTCAGCAGCTTGTCAATAGTAACAGAGGCACAACACAGGGACAGCCTGTAAATGTCCAAGTGCTATCAGGAAGCTGGTCAATCATGGCACTCGGGGTGGGAGGAATCTGTGAGCTCCATTCTACATGTGGCCATTCTGGGAAAGGGGCTGGCAGGGACCCATTAAGAGGCATCTTCTTGCCATCGGAGGATGTGTTGCCACTGTACTTCCAGCTCTGAGCCCTGAGCCAGATCTAGGACCATGCCAGAGCACAGAAATGGGAAGCCTGATTTCTGTTGAAAGTCTCCGGCTCTCTAGTCCTGAGTCCTCAAACACTCACCTGCCCACTTGCCTGACCGTGCGCACAGATCAGAACACAGGAGTCTCCCTGCTGATCAAGTAGCTGAGGGGGTGTGGCATGCAACACCTGCTTGCTGGGCTCCCTGCAGAAAAAATGTGGTGAGTTAGAGATGCTTTTGTCCATGGGTGCCCCCCTCTTCTAGATGTTCCCTGAGCCACTTCTTCCAATCAAGCTGGACATTCCACTTGGCATTCAGCATGATCACCTGCTCTGAGCATTGCCTGGAGGGGCTTTCTGGCACCAGGGGAGGAAGCAATGCAGGAGAGATGAGGGTATCCAGTGCCCTACAGAACCACAGGGAAGACTCAGGACCCAACCAGTGATCACAGATATGGTCCAGCATACCAACAAAAACTTGTGTTGATAACTTTCAATGGATCTCAGGAAGGGATTTGAGATCCACAGCAAGGTCATTACCAGCTCAGTATCAGGTCCCCACAGTGATGGGCAAGAGGACAGCCCCTCTCCAAGCCCTCCCCATTTCCTAGGATGAAGAGCTCTCAGCATGAGAACCAGGTGCTCACAAAGTCTTTTTATTTATCAAATCAATTTCCTTTTCCAAAAAAAGGTTTTTTAAATGCTTGAGATAGGTATATCAATTTCACCATTCAAAAATAACGGGCTGGTTGTAGGCCACAGAGTGAAGAGAATATAAATGTAAAAATGGAAAGCCTTGGAACTGGTATTGTGACACAGCAGGTAGGGCTGCAGCCTGTGGTGCCTGCATCTCATGCAGATGCTGGTTCAAACCTTGGATGCTCCACTTTCAATCTAGCTGGCATGGTGTTTGGGTCCCTGCTCCCAATAAGAGAGACACAGATGCAGTGCTTAGCTCCAGCTTTCGCCTGGCCCAGCCCTGGTCATTACAACAAACTGGGGCATGAATCGGAGCAGACAGAATAATCTCTCTCTGCATCTGTCTTTCTCTAATTTGGACTTTTTAGATAAATTAAACAATAAAGATCAGAAGCCTTTGTTGTGCTGCAGTGTGTTAGGTTGCTGTGTGGGACGCCCTCATCCCATGTTGGAATACATGTGATCTGATCTAGTTCTGTCTCCTCTGCAATGTCGCTCTAACTTAGCTTCCTGCTAATGCACAGGAATAAGAGGAGCATCTGACGGGCCAAACACTGGCTCCTGGAGTCAGCAAGGTCCAGCTGCAGCTGTTGTCATCCACTGGGGAGAGAAGTAGCAGATGGATGGTGTGTGTGTGTGTGCACGTGCATGCGCGCAGGTTCACATGCAGCTTTCCCTCTAATTTTTAAGGAAGCAAATAAAAACGCAGCTTTTCAGAAATGGGGAGAGTTTAAACTAGTTAAAATACTTGCTGTTTTAAGTGAGCAATACAGAGTGGATAGACAGCAGATGTGCATGGCCAGTGTAACTCCATTTAACCAGGTCTGTGAGTGGTCGTTTCTATGAGATCTTTTTTCCCTCCAGATGGCTCATAGCAGTTAGTTCAGGACACTCCATTTCTAATCACCTTCCAAACTGGATCTCTTGACTCCTTCTGCAATGTCAGGGCTGATTACAGCCACTGGCTGGATTCTGGGAAGCATTAGGGCTTCAGAACGGACTTGCCATTCCATCAGTGTAGTAAGTGCTCATCTCTCTTCCTGCCTCTGACACTGATTGATACACTATTAGGACCAAATGTAAGACAGGTTGAACCTTTGAATGACCTTGCATCCTCACCAGAGGGAGGCACCTTGCTTTTTCCTTTCTATGTAGTGGATGATGATTTCTGGATCCTGTTACTAACTGGCCCTGGTATCCAACTTGGGAAACAGGATCCTTGGTAGTGTAAGTACAATCACCTACTTGATCCTCCAAAAGGGGAACAACCTTACGAATGTAATGAGTGTGGAAAAACTTTTTGCCATATGTCATCCTTTGTAAGACATTGGCAAACACCCACCAGGGAGAAACCTTATGAATTCCACCACTGGAAAAGCCTTTATCTAGAAATCACAACTTAGAATACATCACGGAACAAACATAGGGGAGAGACCTCATGAATACATGGCTCTGGAAAAGATTTCTGTATAAACCATGTCTTATGGACGTCAGTGAAGTCAGAAAAGGGGGACAGACATGAGAGTAGTGACTTCAAAATGCCTTTTTATGAAAATCTGTTCTCATGAAATAGGAAATTCACCAGGGATAGAAACTTTATGAATGTTCAGAATGGGACAGTCCTTTGCCAAAATCAAATGTCAGGACAGAGTATTCACCAAATCTTATGACTGTAACGCACAGGGAATAGTCTTTTTTTCCAGCTGTAGTACCTCAGTAAATCAGGGAATTAAACAGAGCTGCTGCAAAGGCGAAGGCTGCTGGGAGTGCACACTGCTTCTCTCCTGCACCGACAAGTGCCACTGTACCTTTTGGACAAGGTCTGTGCCAATAGCCAACTCACAGCATGTGCCAGCGGCCAGAGCCCTGCAGGTTGCTGCTTTGCACAAGGAAGACAAAGGGAAAGGGTTTCAAAGAGAATGTGGAGGAACAACTCACTAAAATAAGGTGGGAAATTGATCTTGCCACTGAGACTATCTCATCTTTAGAGTTGGTGACATCTTCATTTGTGGAGAAAGGGCTTCTGCTGGAATTACATCTCAGATGGGAGACTGAAGCTTCCTGGAACTTCCAACAGGCTTCTGGGTGAAATGAGCCTTTAGTGTGGATAGGAGAACTCATGGCTCCTTGCGTGCTCCATGCGTGAGGCCATCACTCTGGGTGGGGGAGGCACAGCCTGGACTTCTGGCTCAGGATACAGTTTTGCTCCCAGCTGCCTCTATCTCAACAAGGATGGGGGAGGAGATTATCCTGCACATATGGATCCCTCTCCCATGAGACACTCCCTGAATACAAAAGCCCCTTTCTCATGAGGCCAACCCTGCACTCACAGGGTCCTTTGCATGTGGTCATTCCTACAAAACCACTATCACACAAGACCATACCTGCACCCATGGGCTTCTGTTGCATGAGGAAATCTCTGCAACCAAAGGCCAAGGTTGAGTCAAGCCTTCCTGCAACCACAGTTCTCCATTGCATGAGGCCATCCCTGTACTCAATGGTCCCTGATGTCAGAGTCTTTTCTGTACCCGCAGGGCCCTCACGCATGAGGCCATTTCAGCATACAAACAACCCTTTCACACAAGGCCACATCTGCCTTCAATGACAAATGTCACATGAGGATACCCCTGTACCAACAGCCAGTTGCACAAGTTCATCCTGTACACAAGGCATCTGTCACATAGGCCATCCCTGCACCCAAATGCACCTGTCACATGAGGCTTCCTGTATACTCAAGCCTGTCATATGACTCTATCCTCATCCATTTGGTGAGGACTTCCCTGTATCCAAAGACCAATGTCGTACGAAAACATCCCTGCACACAAAGGACAATGTCACACAAGGCCATCCCTCCACACAAAGTTCCTTTCCACGAGGCCATCCTACACTGAGGGACCCTGAAGCATAATAGTATCTTACTTCAGGCCATCCTACACATGCAGAAACTTCTAGCATGAGGTCATCCCTGCACCTAAGGCCACAGTGACATAGGCCATGACTGACTCTAAGTGCCCTTTTGCACAGAAACTTTCCTGGACCCTCACCATCCTGTTTTCTAGGCAGATCTGGCAAACACAATGAGAGAGGGGTTTGCAAATCCGTCCTTAATCACAAGCCCAATTTGCACAAGGACATTTTGCAAAAACAGGCCTCTGTTGCATGAAACCATCCCTGCTACAATGACCAATGTGGTGCGAGGTTGTCCTGCATCCAATGGTCCCTATCACATGGAGTGATCCCAGGACAGAAAGGCCTCTGGTTCATGAGGCCACCATGCAACCACAGGCCTACGACTCACGGGGGAGTACTTTTTCCACAAATCCTGGTAGCATAAGGCCATTTCTATATGCAAAGTCAAATGTCACATGAAGCTCTCCTATGCCTACAGTTCTGCTACATGATGCCAGTGCTGTACCCAAAGGCCCCTGTCACTCATGGAAATTCTGCACCCATGGATTCTTCATGTATGAGGCAATCTCTGCAACATATACAGGCCCTCCCACACAAGGTCACCCTGAACCCAAAGCCCAATGTCACACAAGGCCGTCCATCCACACAAGCCTTTGCTGAATGAAGTCTTCCCAATGCTAATGGCCAAAGTAACACAAGGTCGTCTGGAACACACATGTCCTGTTGCACAAGTACATCCCTGCACTTAAAGAATCCCACCCATGAGGTCATGTCTGCACTCAAGGGTCCTGTCATGAGACTGTCCATAAACCCACAGACTCTTTTCTTCTAAACAGTTCAGCAAACAGCCCTGTAAGACCAACCACTCTCACAGGTCAGTGCTGCATGAAGCCATCCCTGTAGCAACAACCAATGTGACACAAGGCTGTCCTACATGCAAACATCCTTGACACATTAAGCCCATCCTGCACACATAGGCCTCTGTCATATGAGGTATCCCCGCACATAAGGAGCCCTTTTTGGTTGAGGTCATTCCTGCAAACAAAAATCAATGTCACATGAAGTCATTCTGCACTACAGGCCACTATCACCAGGGGCCTTCCCTGTATCTAAATCTCAGGGGTTTCTGACTAGCAGCCCCCCATGACCACCAAGGAGATGAGGTGACAGTGTTTCTCAGCAAGAATCACCAGATACAGTCTGGTTGAGCATGTCTATTTATCATAAAGCAAGTACAACTTACATAGAAAAAGAAAAAGGGAAGGCAGAAGGGCATCCCCCGACAATCCTTTCACCCACCATGGCATGTAATTGGTGAGAAGGCAGCTCTACCTCTCTAGATCCTCCAATCCTGATGCAGGTCACATAAACCACATGTGCCTGGCAGGTAACGTGGGACCACACCAACTTGTCAGTTGCTTATCAAGGAAGACCCAGCACAGCTCATCCAAGGACAGAGAAGAAAGGCTGGGGTGCAGCCCGCTGTTCTCGCCTGTATGGCCAGTGATCAGGTCAAGCTGAAGTCTCAGGCTGCCAATATCATTGACAGGGGCTCCCCTGGGGACTCAGTATGCCATGTCCGTATGAACTCCCATATAGGTCAAACAGGAAGAGATCCAGGGGCAATCTCCCATACTCAAAGACCACTGGTGCTGGAGGCCATGCCGTACCCATAGATACCGGCCAGATGAGGGCATCCTGCACACAGGTCTCTCTCACATGAGGCTATCCCTGCACCCAAAGTCCCCTGTCAGGAGAGACTTCTCCTGCACACAAAGACAAATGTCACATGAGGCCATTCTGCAGCACACACATGCTTCTGTCTCACAAGGCCATCCCTGCAAGAAGAGCCTATGTCACAGGAGTCTGTCCTGCACCAATAAGTCTCTGTCACACAAAGCCATCCTAGCACCTACAGGCTCTTATCTCATGAGCCTATCCTGCAGCCACAGATATGTCTCACATGACGCCATCCCAGAGCACAAAGGCTACTATCTTGTGAGCCATTCGTGCATCCAGAGGACTTGGACACATGAGGTCATCCTGTACCAACAGATCCCTGTAACATGAGGCAATCCCTGTGCCCACAAGCTCCGGTTACACAAGGTCATCTCTGGAACCAAAGGCCAGTGTTACGTGAAGTCATCTTAGACCCACAGTTCTGTCACACAAGCTCATCAGTGCACTCACAGACCTCACCTGCATCTACAGATCCGACACTCATGAGGTCATCTCTGCATGCAAAGGACCTGTCACATAAGGCAATCACTGTATCCAATGGCCACTCTCATTGTGTGGCCATCCCTGCACACAAAGACCACCATCACGTGAGGCCACATCTGCACATGAGGCAAATGTTACATGAGACCCTCCCTGCACACACAGGCACTGTCACATAAGGTTGTCCTAATCCAATGACCTCTGTCAACTGAGATCATACCTGCACACAAAGGCCCCTGTCACATAAACCCATCCCTGCATTTCATGTAGGTCCAAGCCTATACCCAAGGCAACTGTCACTCCAAACTGTACCTGAATGCACATACACTGATAAAACACAAGGGTCAGTTCTTGATGTCATGCTGGACCACAGGACCAAGTCACAGGAGCCCACCAGGCACACATGCACAGGCTCTATCAAAGAAGGCCATTACTACAACCAATGGCCAACGTAGTAAAAGGCCATGCTGCACCTACAGGTCTCTGTCACATGACACCATCATGGCATAGAAAAGCAACTGTCACAAGAGGCCATCACTACCTCAAGCCCCTGTCCATACAAGGCCATCCATCCATCTATAGACCATGGATGTACAAGGCCATTCCAGCATGAACAGGCCCCAGACATGTGAGGCACCCACAGGCAGATTATGCCAGGGTATCCCTAAACCAACAGGACCCTTTGGAGAGAGACCAGCCCTATATCTCCTATAATCCCTGTTATATAAGCCCATCCATGACCTCAGGGACCCTGGGCCTACGAGGCCATCCTTTCACCCACAGGACCTCTCATGCCTTAACATTCCTGCAACCACAGGCCACAGATGTGCAAAAATATCATTACATCCACAACCCCTTGATGTGTAAGGTCAACCCCACAACAGAGGTCCCAGACATGTATCATAACTTCTATACCCAAAGGCCACTGTTACACGAGGCATTCTGGCCACCCAGACACCCTGGATACACATGGTCATCCCTCCCCCATACAAACAGGCACCATTTGCTTGAGACCATCCCTGATCATAAAAATGATAGGTGAGGCCATCCCTTCTCCTATTTGTCCTGGAGCCATGAGGCCATTCCCATACACAGACCCTGTTCATGTGAGTCCATCCCTGCACCCACAGGCCCCTGTCATGCTTTGCCATCGCTGCAGCCAGTCACAGATGTGCATGAGGTCTTTGTTGCACCCAGAGGCTCTGGACATGAAAGACCATCCCAGAGCCAAAGGCCCCAGTCACCTGAGGCCTTCCCTGTCCCCACAGGGCCCAGATGCAGGAGGCCATCTATGCACCCACAGGCCTTTGTCATTGAGGCAGACCCTGCACCTACACACCCTTGTCATTGAGGCAGACCCTGCATCCACTGACCTTTGTCATTGAGGCAGATCCTGCACCCACAGATCCATATTGTGAGAGGCTCTCCTGCACCTAAAGGACCAAAATAGCTTAGGCTGTCATGAACACAGTGGTCCTGGGCATGTACGCTGTGAACACATGCACAAGCCAACGTCTTCCCAGACCCACAAGCCTTTGGAAGGCAAGGCTGTCCCTACACCCAAAAGCCCTTTACCCTGTAGTCCACAGGCCTCCATCACGCAAAAGTGGCCTGCACAAACAGGTCACAGACACTGAGGCTGTACTCGCACCTAAGAGCCCAACACATGAGGCCTTCCTTGTAGCTACAAGCCTCTGTGGCATGAGATGTCATCCTGCACCCATTGATGCCTTTGTACAATGCTGCTCCTCCCAGGCCCTTAACACATCAGGCCTGCCTGAACCCAAAGATCCCTGTTGTGTAAGGCCATCTCTACACCCACAGGCCTCTGTCATCCAAGGCCATCTCTGAACCCACAGGAATCAGATGGTGGGGCAGTCCACAACACAGGCCACAATCACACCTGCCCTGCCCCTCATCCATGGGCCCTGGCTTGCAAGACCAAACCACATCCAAAGAAAATTGACAACAAACTACACAACATGCCACATGGTGGGATGTCATCCTACAGCCATAGTCCCCTGTCACACAAGACCACCCCTGCATGCATTGATCCCTGTTCTGCAATAGCTTATCTATACCTACAGGCCCCAGATGGGTGAGGTCATGACTTTACCCATGGAATCCTGTCGCATGAGGCCATCTCTGCCCCCACTGACCCTTGTCCAGCAAAGCTATCCCTGAGGTTGTCCCTAAACCCACAGGCCCGTGAGGAGCCAAGGTCGTCACTGCAGAAATCGGCCCCTGTAGCACAAGGCTGTCCTCGCACAGCAACCACCAGCATTCGGCCTCTGGCTTTGTGCTGATGGGGTCATTCATCTGCTCAGTCCACAAAATCACACCCTTGACCTCTGACATCTCCTTGCCCATGTAGTTGTCATGCCATGATGGCAACCTGTCCAACAGGGCTGGTAAATCAGTCTCAACCACAAAAGAACACCTTCATCCTACTTTGCTCTCAGAGACGCCAGAGCCAAGTCTTCATCAGGGTAATCTCCAATGTCACCAGGATCCTGGATGGCTATTTCTCACAGCAACTCCACTGTGACTTAAAGTCTGCACTGGACATGGCTCAACCAATAACTCCATGCCAGACGAGAACACGGCAAAGTCCTTCATTTACACAAGTAAAACACCTAATTCGTTTCCAGTTTTCAGATGTCTAAGCATCATCTGCTCGGCAGCAGAGCCAGCACAAAGGAGAAAGGGAGAGGTCATGTCAGGTGCTTCAGAAAGTAGCCCACTTCTGCCTGGCACCCATCCTCACAAGCATAACTCTGGTCACTCATAGTCTCTCTGGTCACTCAGTTACTTTGCTGCTGTTCATCTAGGGTGAACCTGTGCAGAACGAACTATACACCTCCCAACTCCAATGCCTGCTGAGAACGCAGGGAGACTCACTTCTGTTGACAATCCTCAACTTCTGGGAGTTCTCCACCTGATTGAGGATCCTAGGCAGAAAGTTCCAGATTCGCATCACCTCCACCATCAAGTGCTTGAAGTTCTTCTTTCTGACTGCGAAAACTCTTCCTTCATACTCACGGGCTACAAGGAAAAGCACATCTTCTGATCACTGCCATTGCTCCCACAGGAGGGTGATCCCTTCACTGCCCACCCAAACCCCTGACTCACCATCCAACAAGGATAATTCAGCAGGTGGAAGGAGGCACAGCTGGCCTGCTTGAGACAGAAGCCCAGGAATCTCAGCATCCTGAAGAGCAGCCTCACGAGATGAGGTAACTCAACTTGTGCACAGCTCTGGGCCCAGGACCAGGTGCATGGCCCCCAGACAGATGCGTAGACTCTCACAGCTGAGCCCTCACCATGGACCCGAGTTCTGTGCCTGTGCCCATTTCATCGCGGCTTCCTACTGCAGGTCTCCCAGATGCACACAGCACAACTGCCTGTCTCCATTGTCCCAACCACAAGGGCCATGGATATCACTGATCCTGGAGATCCACACTGGTGCCTCTCAGAACAGGAGCTTGTCCACCCCACCAACACCTCAGCTCTGGGCTTCATCCCTGCATTAGAGACCTGTGCTTTGCCTTGCTGCTAACCCGCACATCTCTGCCAACAATGACCCACGCGTTTCTCCTGCTGATGGAGGCACTCACACTTCATGCTGCCTCCCTGCCCAGCTCTACAAGCACCCAGACAAACCCTGCCTCTGCCCTGCTGAGCTAGAATACACCCGCACTTCTCCCCAAACTTTGCCTCTATCTCAGAAGCTTCACTGCTGCCTCGTAGGAACCCTCCACCTAAGGAGCAGATCTGGGCTTCCTGCAGCAGCCTCCTGGGTGACCCGAGTTCACCACCTTGGACACAGGACCAGCCACCACCACCACCCCTGCTCAGGGGTCTCCACCAACCCCAACAGTCCCGCTTCACCTCAGCCTTGCGGGCTCTACTGTGGGCAGACCTCACCTCACACCCCAGCTTCCCACCTGGCTCCATGCAGAACCTCCCCCACACCCCAGATTCCTGCCTGGCTCCATGCAGAACCTCCCCAACACCCCAAATTCCCACCTGGCTCCATGCAGCCCACCCCTCACACCCCAAATTCCCGCCTGGCTCCATGCAGACCACCCCTCACATCCCAGCTTCCCACCTGGCTCCATGCAGACCACCCCTCACACCCCAGCTTCCTGCCTGCCTCCATGCAGACCACCCCTCACACCCCAGCTTCCTGCCTGGCTCCATGCAGACCACCCCTCACACCCCAGCTTCCCGCCCCGCTCCAGACTCCCCTTAGACCCCAGCTTCCTTCCCCCTGCTCCACGCAGACCCCTCTTAGATCCCAGCTTCCCCCGCTGCACACAGACCCCCCTCTCACCCCAGCTTCCTGTACTGCCCTGCTGACCCGATACAGACCGTGCTTCGCTCACAGCCCCCAGCAAGGCCTGGACGTCCGTGCCCACAGTGCCCACTGACCCACTGCTGTCTCCCACGCAGACCTGCGCTTCCTCACCGCCCTCCAGCTGACCTGTGCTTCACCAGCACCAAGCACCAAACCCGAGCTCCACCACCAGGCCGCCCTGTCCCTGTCAGACTCCACTTCCCGCCAACCACACTCCCACATGTCCCGGCCAGTATTCAAGGCCCACACACCCGCCTCCACTTCCCGCTTCCCCTTGGCGGCCCTCAAAGAGCTCAGCGCCTCAGCTCGGCTTCCTGGGGAGTCTCCGCAGGCCGCCTGCACGCGGGGGCTCAGCACCAACCCCATCACCCCGGCTCCTGCACGGACCTCGCTGCTCCGTCCCAGCACCGCCTGAGGAAGTTTCCTCCTGGTGAAGAACATTTCTTCAGGCCTCAACCTGGGTCTCTCTCCGTGGCTGCAGAAAACTGCTTTCCAGCACATCACGCGGCCCAGCGCTACAGGCACCCACCGCCACGCGCCCCACGCTGACCCCACGCAGACACACGCAACCTGCACTGACCCCACGCAGACGCACGCAGTCCCGCCCTCACGCAGACACAAGCAGCCCCGCTCTCACGCAGACGCACGCAGTCCCGCCCTGCACCGACCCCACGCAGCCCCGCCCTCACGCAGACACAAGCAGCCCCGCCCTCATGCAGACACAAGCAGCCCCGCCCTCCTTCACACGGCCCCGCCCTCACGCAGACACACGCGGTCCCACCCTCACGCAGACACACGCACCATGCCCCACCCTCACGCAAACCCAAGCGCCATGCCCCGCCCTCACGCAAACCCAAGCGCCATGCCCCGCCCTCACGCAAGCCGACGCGGCTCCGCCCTCACGCAGACACACGCGGCCCCGCTCTCACGCAGACACACCGGCCCCGCCCTCACGCAGACACACGCGGCCCCGCCCTCCTTCACGAGGCCCTGCCCACACGCAGACACACGAGGCCCCACCTTCACGCAGACCCACGCAGTCCCGTCCCACCCTCACGCACACACGAGGCCCCGCCCACTCACACCTGCACCACCCAGCCAACTTCACCTCTGTGGCCTGCACACTGGCCTCCAGTGCAGCTGCGGGCGGTGTGGCAGTTGGCAGTCCGTGCAGCGGTGACTGCCCTCATCTGCAAAGTCCCCAGCAAAACCCGGGAGATGCCTTTGGCCCCTGCAGCTGTAGTGGGTGTGGAAAGTTCAACCTGACTCCCTGCTCATGCTCTCCCTAGACCTGCTGCCCTTTTGGGGTCTCTTGCAGGCAGAGCCCTGGGAGTGGGTCTCCCAGGAAGAGGTGCTTTCGCCCTAGTCCTAGAGGCAGTCATGTAGATCAGCGTCCTCCAGTCTCCCCAGCCGCTGGTCAGGGACGCTGGGGGTGCTGGGCCTGTGGTCACGGCTTGGCGGCCTCCTCCACTGAGGCTGTTGATGGGCACATGGGGGTGCTGGGCCTGGGCGGCAGCCTCCAGACAGACTGCGGGGACAGGCACACTGGGGTGCTGGACCTGTGGTCACTGGTGGGCGGTCGCCTCTTACCAAGACTGCATGGACATGCATGAGGTGGGTGTTGGGTTTGGGCAGCCTCTTTCAGTGAGGTTGTGGGGACGGGCATGAGGAGGGTGCTGGGCCTGTGGCCATGGCTCGGCACTTGCCTCCAGTGAGACTGCAGGGGCAGGGGCATGGGTTGCAGTTCCCACTAGGAACTATCTTCCTTGCACCCAACTCCCTCCCTTCCATGCCTGCATTTTCGTTGGACAACCCAGGAGCTCTGTGCCACAGCATGCAGCTGTGGAGTCCCTCATGGGGTCATGGTGGGCTCCCTGGAACAGAGGGACCTGCAGGCCACCCCTACCCAGGGAAGAAGGACGCAGATCCTCAGGGGAGCTCTGTTCTGCACACAGGGGGCATAGCCTTCACCTTTCCTAGGTGTGGATCGGAGCCCAGTGGGATGGGAAGGGCGGCAAACAGCCAGGTACCCATGTGGGAGACCCGGAAGTGCTTGGCTCTGGATCAGCTGGCTCTGACCTTTGCAGCCACTTGGGGAATGAACCGGCTGACGGAAGATCTTTCTCTCCGTGTCTCCTTCTTCCTGTAAATCTACCTATGCAATAAAGAATAAATATCTTTTAAGATGTCCTGAGAATGTATCTAGTCTCATTTATATTAAAAGAGAAACTGAAAGAAATACACTTAGAATGAATACTATCATCCATTGTTTCTTAAATCATAGAAATCTCATTAACATTTTAAGACAGATCTTTCCTTTTCCATCTTCTCACCCTGATAGTTTACCAAATCATTTTCAGAAAACCAAGATTTTGCTACTTTATTACAGATCTATTTTATTTTAAACTGAAAATTAATAGCTGCATATGGTCCCTGGTCCTACAGGGAGCACAGCCCCCAGTGACTACTGTGTGCCTGTCCCCAGCCCTGAAGTGAACACGATCTCCAGAAATTCCTCTTTGCCCCTGTCTGCGGCCCTGCAGGGAGCATGGTCCCCAGTCCTATAGGGAGCACATCCCCCAGTAATTACTGCGTACCCCCGCAGGGAGCATGGTCCCCAGTCCTACAAGGAGCATATCCCCGAGTAATTACTGCATGGCCCTGTCCCTGGCCCTGCAGGGAGCATGGGCCCCAGTCCTACAGGGAGCATAGCCCCCAGTGACTACTTCTTGTCCCGGTCTCAGGCCCTGCAAGAAGGGTGAATGCATCAGGCCACTGACTTTGCAGAGCTCCCATAGCCCTCCTCCTTCCACCTCATGCCTGTGCCCACCCATAGTCCTGAGGGCTCTAGGGCAGGGATGTTTTCACACCCCTGGGGGATCCAGCTCCCCTTATCTGTTACTCCACCAGATTCAAGGCCCTCCATTGACCTTCCCAGGCAGCAGCAAGCTGATCTCAGGCTGGGATTCTGCTGGGTTTTCATTGGCATCCAACACATCAGGCTCCAAAGCTGGGCTGATCTTTTCCTGTGTTCTCCTTTGTTACTGGAGAATAATACCAGAAGCTGTGGCTGTGGTGTGGGAGAATTGGGGAGGGGTGCTGGCATGTGCATAAGGCTGTGTGTGCACCAAGCGGTGTGTGTTTCTTTAGACATTCCAACAACAATGCATCCAGCTGCCTCTGAAAACCCCATCTCTCTCAGAGGGTACCTAGGCAGCACAGAGGTACCTTCAGGGTCTCTGAAACCCCTAGGCAACAAAACTGAGAGGAGCTCAGACTCACCCAGTGCTCCCACGTGACCCCCTGCCCTCTCTGGAGTACTGGTACTCCTGTAATAACCTCAACATGGGTGAGGTTGCACCGTTACCCTGACTGCATCCCACTCACAGTCCCAGGCCCACCCTATCAGGGTCCACCCTGGGTTCTGGCGCATTGAAGGCTCAGGCTGGTTTCAAGGGCTTTCAAGGGCTGGGAGGCCCCTGCCTCTCTGGCTTACCCCCTCATTCCCAACACACAAAGAGCTACAGGTCCTCCCTAACCCTGCCTGAGTCCTGTTTACAAGCTCTACAGCTGCCCCAGGGCTTGGCACTTCTCTTTCCTGGGAGCATGGGGCCCTCCACATGCTAGGTAAGCAGAAAACCCCTTTTACTGTCAAGGACCATGTCTCAAAGGAGGCCCCTTCTCATTACAGCTGAAGCCTCTCCCAACTGTGACTTCTCCCTTTGCCTTAGGCCTCTCTATATCCTGGTATTTCCTGTAATAACAAGGAAGTGTGATTCCAACAGTCCATATGTAGCAGCGCCCACCCTCCCCCCCACACACACCTGGTTAAGATCCTGTTCTGGAGTTGGTTCCTTGGTGGTGGTGCCCAGGATGTTAGTGTCAGGAAGGAACCACAGTTTTGTACTCCAGCCCCCCTGGGTTCAGATCCCCCAGACTGACCGCTAAGCAGGACTAGAACCAGATCAGGGCTCTGCTACAACCACTGCCGCTGTTGGCTGCGTTGGGATCCTCTGCATGCTCTAGGAAGTGGGTTGTTTACAGATGTTTATCTCCTTTAATGTCACTGTTGACGAAACAAAAAATAACAGCAAACATGAATAATACCATAAGCATGGAGATGTAGAAAACTACAAGCAAAAGAGCAGAGTAAGAAAAAAAGCATTTTTTCCATGCAGTTCTGTGAAGGGACTGTGTGTGTGTGTCTCACTTTGGGCAGGCTGGGTCATCACTGGCCCACCCCCAACCCCCATCAGTGCTTCCCAGAAACTCCTCTGAGTCGGTCTGGGGGGCCCGGGAACTCCCCTGGGCAGGAGGTGGGACAAGAAAGCTACAGGATTTCCGACCAGGCCTGTGGAGCAGATTCCCCCAAAGCAGCCAGATCAGATACAACCTGAGTCCACGCTGTGGTCACATTCAGTCCTGGCTGCTGGCTTCAGCATGCCAGTCTGACTGTGTGCCGGGGTAGGGTCCGGGTGTTAGCCCAGATCCACAGCCCCAGGTTCTCACATAGCCTCCCTCACCCTCGGTGTTTGTAAATATTCTGACATCCTTTGTCATCCTTTGTCTTTAAAATGACTTATTTACCTTTATATGGCTGTGTGTGAACCTAGGAAACTGCAAGCTTGGCCTTAACAGTCTTCACTTATACTGCTTTTGCTGTTGTGATTTAATCCTTTCCTTTTTGTGAAAGGCATATTTAGGTATCTGTTTCAGAAAGTATTAAAACAATGGCAATCAATTTGTATTGTTTTGTTTTTAATATAAAATATAAATGTATATGCCATGGGTACATCCAAACACATGTGAGATTATCCACACATATAGTTTTATATTCCATATTTTATTGTGACCCAGAGATGTGAAACAATTCAAGGACCTACTGACAGATGATTAGGTAACTAAACAAGTATGTATCGTCACAGTGGAATATTCTCCAGCAGTAAACAGAGGAGCATGAGGAGAAAAGGAGAAAGGGAAGAGGAGGAAGGAAAGAGAAAGAAGAAAATGAGGAAGAAAATGCAATGAGAACAATTTCTGCATACTTCTTTGGAGATATTACCTGTGTGTGTGTGTGTGTGTGTGTGTGTGAGATTGCGGTGCCAGGCTGTGGGGTGGGATGGGCAGTCATTGTGTGTGTTCGAGGCATTGTGGTGCCACAGTATGTGTGTGTGTGAGGTTTTGTGGTGCCAGTGTGTGGGGGGACATCACTGTGGTGTTGGGGTGTGTGTGCTTGGGAAGAGGCAGGCAGAGTGATGCCAATGTGTGTGTGGAGGTGCAGTCATTGTGTGTGTGTGTGTGTCGCATTGTGGTACCAGGATGCGTTGGGGGGGCAGACATTGTGGTGCCTTGGTGTGTGAGTCTGTAGCAGGAATTTTGGTGTCACGGTGTGTATGTTTGTGGCATTGTGGTGCCTGGATGTAAAGGGAGAGGCATTGCATAGCCAGGGTGTGTGTCGGGGGCAATCATTGTGGTGCAAGGATGTGTGTTTTTAAGTGTTTATGTGGTACTGTGCTGCCTGAGTGTGTGTGAAGCACTGTGGTGCCAGGGTGTGTGTATGTGTCTGTGTGTGTATGTGCAACTGGCATTGTTATGCCAGTGTGTGTTTGTGTGTCTATGTTTGCGTGCATGTGTATGTGTGTAGAACACATTGCGGTGCCAGTGTGTGTTTCAGGCATTGTGGTGCCAGGGTGTGAGTGAGTCAGGCTTTGTGGTACACATGGTGTGAGTGTGTGTGTGCTTGTATGTAACAGGCATTATGGTACCAGGGTGTGTGTGTGCGTCTGTGTATGTGTGTGCAAGTGTGTGGCATTGTGGTGCCAGGGTGTGTGTGGGGAGGGCCGGCATTGCGATGCCAGGGTGCTGTGTGTGTCTTTGTGTAGCAGGCATTTTTGAACCAGGGTGTGTGTGTTTAAGGCACTGTGGTGCCATTTGTGTGTGTGTGTTCAAGGCATTGTGGTGCCAGGATGTGTGTATCTATGTTTGAGTGTGCATGTGTGTATAGAACTCATTGTGGTGCCAGGTTGTGTGTGTGTGTGTGTGTAGCAGGCATTGTGATGCCAGGGTGAATGTGTGTGTGTGTGTGTGCATGTGTGCAACATGCATTGTGGTACCAGAGTGTGTGTGTGGTCTGCATTGTGGTGCCACTGTGTGTATGTGTGTGTGTGCTATTGTGTTGCCAGGGTGTGTGCAGGGAGGACCAGCATTATAATGCCAGGGTGTTTGTGTCTTTGCGTAGCAGGCATTGTCAAACCAGGGTACGTGTGTTCAAGGCATTGTGGCACCACTGTGTATGTGGGTATGTGTGTTCGAGGCATTGTGGTGCCAAAATGAGTGTGTGTGTGTGTGTCTGTGTGCAGCAGCCATTGTCAAACCAGGGTGTGTATGCATGTGTGTGTGGCACTGTGGTTCCAGGTTGTGTGTGTGAATGTTCAAGGCATTGTGGTGCCAGTGTGTGTGTTGGGAGGCAGGCATTGTGGTCCTAGGATGTTTGTTGTGAGGAGCAAGTATTTTTGTGCCAGGGTGTGTATGTGTGTCTGTGTGTAGCAGGAAGGTCAAACCAGGGTGTGTATGTGAGTATCCATCTGGGGGGAGCATTGTGGCACCAGGGTGTGTGTGTGAGAGAGAGAGAGAGAGAGGGAGAGGTAGAGGGAGGTAGAGTGAGGGAGTTTGGGGCATTGTTGTGCCAGGGTTTGTGTGTGTGTGTGTGTTCAAGGCATTGTGATGCCAGGGAGTGTGTTCGCGTGTGTCTTACTCTGTGTGTGTGTGTGTGTGGCATTGTGTTGCCATTGTGTGTGTGGGGAACAGGTATCTTAGTGCCAAGGTGTGTGGATGGCAGGCATTATGTTGCCATGGTGTGTGTGTGTTTGCAGCAGCCTTGTGGTGCCAAGGTTTGTTTATGGCATTGTGTTGTCAGTGTGTGTGTGGCACTGTGGTGCCAGGTTTTTCTTGTGTGTGTATCTGTATGTGAATGTGACAGACATTCTGGTGCCTGTGAGTGTGTGTGTGTGAGTGGGAGTTTGCCAGGAATTGTGGTGCCAGGACTAAGCCACTGACTGTGATCCCCATATCCCACGCTGGCATGCCTGGGATGCAGTCCAGCTCTGCCTCTGAACCTGCCTTTTACTATTGCACACAGTGGGAGGTAGCAGGTGATGGATAGGTACTGTGATCCCTGCCACCCACATGGGGCACCAGAATGCAGTTCCAGGCTCCTGGCTCTGCCTGGTCCAGACCTGGCTTTTCATTTGAGGAATGAAAAGGCTATATATGCTTCTCTTGCTGTCTTTCAAATAAATAAACAAAAACAAATTTTAAAATGGCAAGTTTCCAAAGAAAAACATATAGTACATCTTAGACTTTTAATGTTTGTGTACCTTCTGAAATTGATGCTGAAACTTAATAGTTAATGTGACAGAGCATGAGGATTTTTACCCACCTGGTGAGAGTAATACTCTGTCTAATAAAAGAGGGTTCATGTGGTTGGCATCATGGCTTAACCAGCTAATCTTCCACCTTCAATTGCTTACACCCCATTTGGGCATTGATTGGTGTTCTGGCTGTTCACTTCTTATACATCTCCTTGTTCAAGGCATGACAAAGCAATAGAGGAATGCCTCAGTCCTTGGGACCCTGAGCCCATGTGAGAAACCTGGAAGAAACTCCTAGCTCCTAGCTTCAGATCAGCCTATCTCCAGTTTTGAGCCATTTGGGGAGTGAACCAGAGGTTTAAACATCTGTCCTTCTATATCTCTGAAAATCTAGCTTTCTAATAAAAACAAGTAAATTTTGACCAAAAGAGGGTACATTTATCAAACATTTGCACCTTTTGCCCTTACCCCTCTCCATCATCATGGGCTGGCACAGTAGCCTAGTGGATAAAGCCTTTGCTTTGCACACGTCAGGATCCCATATGGGCACCGGTTCTAATCCTGGCAGCCCCACTTCCCATCCAGCTCCCTGCTTGTGACCTGGGAAAACAGTGGAGAATGGTCCAAAGGCTTGAGACTCTGCACTCCCGTGAGGGACTAGGAAGAGGCTCCAGGCTCCTGGCTTCAGATTGGCTCTGCTTCAGGCGTTGGGGCTGCATGGGAGATGAATCAATGGATGGAAGATCTTTCTTTCTGTTTCTCGTCCTCTTTGAATATCTTTCTAATAAAATGAAATGAACCTTTAAAACTATCCCTTCTTTAATGATATCCCTTGACCTTCATCTCTATAAACACCTAACGTTATCTTTTAACTCCTACATATTTTCGCCATTAACTTAACTTTATTTTCTTGTTTTCCACAGCCTCACAAATCAGCAGATAGATCTTTCTGTCTCTCCTCTCTGCAAATCTGCTTTCCCAACAAAAGCAAACAAATCTTTTTAAAAATGGAGAAGTGAGATGGACATTGAAAATTCAGCCTTTATCTACACTCCTAAAGAACATTAGGTTCTTACCTTGGTTTTGTTTTCTATTTTCTAGTTGTTGAGAGTAGTATACCATATTGAGAAGTGAACTCAAAGTATGCCATTCTAAAAACCTGTGAAAGAAAAGAGTTGGAGGGAGGAAGGAGAACACAGCAGGAGGGTCATGGAGAAAGTATCATGATGCTTCTGAAACTGTGCTGTGATATCTGCAGCATTTGTTCTGTTTATATGAATGAAATAATTTTTTAAAACCAGAAATGGAGAAAAACAACTCTTTCCACAAATGCCTACAAATGTAGAAAGACAAGAAAGAAAGAGACGACATAACTCCTCTAAAGGAACATGTCAATAATAGAATGTGAAAATTTAGAGACTGATGAAATACCTCAAAAGAACTTTGAAAAAAAACTGAAACAATCCAGGGAAAAAGCCAGGTCCATTCAGCAAATGCTGTTGGTACAACTGGATAGCAGCTCACAGAATTAAGAAGCAAGACCCGCACTGTCACACTGTGCAAAAATCAGCTCTAAATGGATCAAAGACTGAGATCTGCACTCAGAAACCAGCACACGGTTAAAGGAAAATATAGGAAGCACTCTCCAAGAAACAGGAATGGGGAAAGATTTCTTAGAAAAGACACCAAGGGCCTGGCATGATAGCTTAGTGGCTAAAATCCTCGCCTTGCACATATCTGAATTCCATATGGGCACTGGATCCAATCTGACAGCTCTGCTTCCCATCCAGCTCCCTGCTTGTGGCTTGGGAAAACAGTGGAGGACAGACCAAGGTCTTAGGACCCTGTACCCACGTGAATGTTCCAGAAGAGTTTTCTGACTCCTGGGCCTTTGATTGGCTTAGCTCCAGTCTTTGGTCACTTGGGAAGTGAATCGATGCATGGAAGATCTTCTTCTCTATCTCTTCTCTGTAGATCTGACTTTCAAATAAAATAAAATAAACCTTAAAAAATAGAATAGATGACAAAAGTACAGGCAGTCAAGGCCAAAATGAAAACATCGGACTACATCAGACTAAAAAGCTTCTGTAAAGAAAATGAAACAATTTAAAAAGTGAAGAAGCAACCAACAGAATGGGAGAAATTTTTTGCACACTTCACAAGTGATAGGGGACTAATACCCAGAATTTATAAAGAGCTTCAGAAATCCAGGGAAGGAAAAAAAAAAACCTGTTAAAAATGGGCAAAGGAAATGAACAGACATTTTTCAAAAGAATATATTCAAATGACTCACAGACATGTGAAAGGTCAGTTGTTGACCTTATTTCGTGGCTTCTCATTTAAGGGGATGTATAGTGATGGAGTAATATAGGCTATCATACCCAGATGTGGGGATACGATGCAACATGCATCCTTGCTTCCCAATCAAACATGGACTCCCAATGAAATTGCTGGAAATGTGTAAACAATGGGATGTTGGACTGTCTGGCATTGTCTGTACCAGCAATGTCAGGGAACACTTCAATAACAGACTGATGGAATGATGACTCCTTATGAAGGACTATACTATGGAGGCAACTTGAGGAAAATCAGTCGGGGAGTGGGATTTGGGGGAAAGGGAACTCCCAGTCTCCATGAAATTGTACCATCAAATTCAAATGCTTAAAATAAAAATTCAGCAAAAAAAATCTGTAAAAATGTATGTTGACAATAGGATGCTGGACTATCTGACATTATTACTATACTGTCAGGATAAATTAAATAGCAGAATGTTGAACTTATGACTTTTTGAACAACTACACTAAAACAATATAGGAAAATTCAATCAGGGCAGGGAATTTGAGGAGAGGAAACTAAAGGCCACAGCTTATGGAACTGTATTATTACATAGATTTTTAAAAGTTCTAATAAAAAGAAGTTAAATGGAGGCTATCCTCCTAGATCAGCATTCAAAACCAAACCAAAAAAGAGATAGAGAAAAAAGAAAGGGAAATACACAACAATATGTCTTTTGAACACAGATGCAAAGTACAAAGATCCTCAACAATATACTAGCTAATAAAAATCCACCAACATGGGCTGGCACAGTAGCCTAGCACATAAAGTCTTTGCCTTGCACACATCAGGATCCCATTTGGGCCCCGGTTCTAATCCTGGCAGCCCCGCTGCTTCCCATCCAGCTCCCTGCTTTTGGCCTGGAAAAGCAATGGAGCATGGTCCAAGGACTTGGGACCCTGCGCGTATGTGGAAGATTCAGAAGAGGCTCCTAGCTCCTGCTTCAGCTCAGCTCAGCTCAGCTCAGCTCTGGCAACTGCAGCCATATGATGAATGAATCAGCAGTTTGGAAGATCTTTCTGTATCTCCTTCACTGTGTAAACCCAATCTGCCTAACAAAAATAAATAAATCTTAAAGAAAATCAAGACAGAGCCTTTAGACTTCCCAAATTTGGTTTAAGACTTCTAACAAAAAGATCTGAGGAACCTGCCCACTGCTGAGGACTTCCTAAAAAAAAAATAATAAAATAACACAGACCATCAAAGAAGGGATTATAAATGTCACAAAAAATTTCTGTGAATGACACTGTCAGGAGTGTGGGAAGTCAAGTCACTGACTGTGAAAACCTGTTGGGGAAATTACCAATCTGACAAAGCCCTGCTAAGCCACTTGCACTAAGCTCTAGTCAAGAGCAATGCATCCACTCTGGTTCATCCACCATGATGCAAAGACAACATTGAGGCAAGGGTGGGATATGCCAGAATTCTCTGCACTATCTGCTCACGTAAACCCAGAACTCTTCTAAAAGAAAAAACTTGTCATTTTCCTTCAAGTCAGAACGGAACTGAACCAAACCAAGCTTTTGCTGGCTTTTTTAAAAAAAAATATTTATTTATTTTTATTAGAAAGTCAGATATACAGAGATGAGGAGAGACAGACAGGAAGATCTTCTGACTGATGATTCACTCCCCAAGTGACTGCAATGGCTGGCGCTGTGCTGATCTGAAGCCAGGAGCCAGGAACTTCCTCCAGGTCTCCTATGTGGTTGCAGGGTGCCAAGGCTTTGGGCCGTCCTCGACTACCTTCCCAGGCCACAAGCAGGGAGCTGGATGGGAAGTGGGGCTGCTGGGATTAGAACCAGTGCCCATATGGGACCCCGGCACGTTAAAGGTGAGGACTTTAGCTGCTAGGCCACAGCGCCGGGCCCTTGCTGCCTTCTTATGATATATTCATTAGTGCTACATACTGCTGTGCACCAACCAGGAATCGAGGCAGGTGAAGACTTCTGTGCACATGCTTCTACCTGTGAATATCATTGGAACCCAGGTGGTGCACCACTGCAATCAAAGCAGTCTCCACCTCAGAAAGTGCAGGGAGACCAGTGGGTATCTGTAAGCAAAAGGAGACATCACTAACCATATCAGGACACTGAAGGCATTTCAAGTCATGGAAATTTTAGTTAGCCCAGCAGCACCTGCACATCAAAGCAGCAGACCAGGAAATAGGAGCACTACAGGGTGAGCTTCCTACCTGTAAAATTAAAGCAGCTCCAAATACAGAAAAATTTTAAGAACCAGGAGTCAGAACAAGCAATTAGATGATAGTTAGAACATCTGAGGACTAGAACATACTGTGGTCTGTGCCACCAATCTTTCCCAATAGGCACATGATAACCAGAAATAGCAGGAAAGCAAAGGCTTGTAAACCAAAGATTCTTGCCATGGGGTGCCAACCCGATCACAGCCCCTATATTCTCTCCCCAAAACACATTCACATGCCTCTGAAAGTGAACAGCTTGATCCGTGGCTTTGGACAAGCTTTGCTGAGCTCAGGCACTGCACACCCAAACAGCACTTCATACAAGGATCCACCTGATCCTTACCCTGCAGGAGCCATCCTACTCCAAGGGACGGCTGTGGAGACTTGATCCAGAGTTTTCACCTGCCAGTGTTCACTGTGCTTCATCCTCATGTGCCCTGCAACTGACCTAGGGCACAGAGGCTCCAGTCCAGCATGCCACTGAAACACTGCTCCCGCACAGCACCTTGGAAGGTGGGATCCAGGAATCTGGCACTTGGGATCTTCTCCCCAGGCTGCCTCGTTTGCCCTGCAGAAACCAAACTCAGACGCATTCAGTCTACTTCCCATGTTCTGGGTTTTCAAATGTAGGCTGAGTCCAATCGTCTCCTTCCGTAGGACATGGACACCACAGAAACCAAGGTCTGGACTCAGTTTCAGACCTCAGGGCACACTGGACACACATCTCATTCCCCCAGGGACTAATAGAAAACTGGACAGGAGGGGCCCTCAAGGAGACACAATAAAAACTTCATTTGTGAGAATCAAGATAGCGGAATAGGGTAAGGACACATTTAAACAGACAGAGAAATACTGTCCAGTGTGAACCAGACAGGGCACATTAGAGGAAACAGGAGAGAACAGAACAATAGTAGAGGGGTACCTGGAGACTGACAGACACAGGAAAGCAGCGGAGACAACACTGTGTAGTTGTGGTGACTGAACGCCACTGGCAGCCGAAACCCAGCAGCAACCATGTGGGAAGGGACTGTCACCAGGAACTCAGGAGGTGAACCCAGACAAAGAACTGCCTCTCCTGCTGGTCCATTTAATTGGACCAGAAGCAGAGACAGAGCTGCAGAACACAGACCGGCATTGTGGGAACAGGGTGGATTTCACAACCCCATCTGCCCCCTAGAGCCATATCGGGTGCCATTTTGTTTAAGCAAACAAGGGCTATGGACAGTACTGTGCATGCACTGAGCTGAGAGTGAATTCATTTCTGACTCAGTGTACTGCAATAACGTGGCATCCTACAGGTCTGGGTAGCTCTCAGACCTGATGGCCATCAGATCAAGAAGTCAGTAGTGGCACATCAGATGTCATTTCTTACAGTGTGACAAAGAATTTAAGACTGCAGGAGACAACAGTGAACTGCTCATGCACTGAGCTCAGCAAGAACTCGCGGAGCTCAGTGCATTGCACTGGTCCCACAGGAAAATAATACTAACTGTGGCATTGTATGGGTCAAAATAGGTCCATGTGGCACCCAGACCTAATGGCCAACAGGTTCTGGAAAGATCAGCGCCACCAACAACCTAGCTGTTTGGGGGTATCTCCCCTAATCCTGGGACCTGCTCCAAATGGAACTGGAAGAAAGGTTGTACAGACAATGATGAAGCCTCTGCATGGTATCACAGGGGGTGGAGACTGATGAGCCAAGAGTTGAGGCTATGAAGACCATAGTGGAAATCTAACATAAGAACCTAGACCTGGAACTCGCGGGAGGGATCAACACTAATGACTGCCAACAAAAAGCCATGTACCAACTGCAATAAGTAAAATCTTATCATGTAGAGCTGTGGGTGACAGAGCTTAGAAACCTGCCCCAAGGAGAAGAATCTGCTAACCAGAAGGAGAAGAATCTGATAACAATGACCAAGAGCAAAAGAAGAGACACCGGCGCAGTGAACATTACTGAAGACTCCCCTGCAAAAGAGCAAAACTCTCTGCTGACCTCAGAGTTAACTCAGGAAGACAGTGAGAAAATTGGGGACACAGAATTCAAAACTCTTTGTCATACAGCTTCTTATCAACAAGAAGCACATAAAGTAGGCATTCAAGGAATTCAAGGAATATGTCACAGGAAATGAATCAAATGAATGCTGATATATTAGAAATGAAGAACATAGTGGAGCAAATTAAAAGTACATGTTATGTATGTTATATGTTGTGTATAAACTAAAATTGAAATGTCAATGAGGTGGTCACAGAAGGTGGTTAAGAACTCGCATTTACTTTTAACATATTGGTTACTCATTACTATGTTAATTAATTCCATAATGATGTAAATTTTTGCTGGTGGCATGTTGGAGCTTTTAATTGACTGGGATGATACTCTGCTGGCTCTGTCATCAGACCAGAGAGGGTATACCTAAGAAGCCGTTGAACTTGACTGGACAATAAGATGCTGGACTCTATGTTTGGTATATGCTTGCAATGGGGGAATCTCAACTGAACTTGAGCTGTGGTTATGCAACAAGGTGGAGGAATCCACCATGGTGGGAGGGTTTGGGGAGGGGTGGGGAGAACCCAAGTATCTATGAAACTGTGTCACATAATACAATGTAATTAATGAATTAAAAATAATAATTAAAAAAAGTACAATGGAGAGTCTCCAAAATACAATGAAGCAAGCAGAAGAAAGAATCTCAAAATTAGAAGATGTTTCCTGTCACCAGGGCGAAACAAACAAAAGCTGAGAGCAGAGCTAGATCAGGCAAAAAAAAGTATTCAAGAATTGAAAGACACTATTAAAAGGCCAAATAATAAGAGTTATGGGACTCCCAGAAGGTGCAGAAAAAGAAACTGGGTTTACAAATATATTTAATGAAATAATATGGGAAAATTTCCCTAATCTAGAGAAAGAATTGGGAAACAACATCCAGGAGGGGCACAGAACTCCCAACAGGCTTGCCTAAAAGCAATCTTCACCAAGACACATGATAATCAAGCTCTCTTCAATTGAACATAAGATTCTTAAATACGCACGTGAAAAAAATCAACTGAAATATAAAGGACTGTAAATTAAACTAACAGAAGACCTCTCACAGGAAACTCTACAAGCCAGAAGAGAATGGAGTGGCATATACACATTCTGCTCACCAGCACACAGAACCTTTTCTATGACAGATCAGGTAACAGGGCACAAATCAAGTCTCAGCAAATAAAAGATAGAAGAAATACTATGTACCTACTTAGACCAGTAAGAAATAAAGCTTGACATCAACAAGAACTGGACACTCACAAATACCTGAGAGTTAAACGATACGCTACTAAATGAGCAACTGGTCATTGAACAAATTGAAAGGACATAAAAAACTTTCTTGAAATAAATGAAAATGAAAACACAACATAGCAAAAAACCAGCAGGATACAGCTAAATCAGAATTAAGAGGGAGATTGGCGGTATTAAATGGGCACACAAAAAGAGTGATATCTCAAATTCGAAGTTACAACTATGCACCTCCAAGATGTAGACACGGAACAAACCAAAGCCCAAATCAAGAGGAAGAAAAATAAGAGACATTACCTGTCTTGTGTTAGGTGTGCAGTAAGTTAAGCCATGCCAGCATCCCATCTGGACAAGAGTTAAACACTCAGCTGCCCGACCTCTGATCCAGCTCCCTGCTTAAGACACCAAGGAAATCAGCGGGCGATGGCTCAGCGAGGGCCGGGGACTTACCTCTGTCTCCCTCCCTCCGCAACTCTTCCTTTCAAACACATAAATAATCACTAAATAAAATATAAAAGGGTAGATTAAGACATCATTGAAATACAAAGGGTCATAGGAAAATAGAATGAAGAAAATGGAAAATCCGAGAGAAATGGATACATTCCTAAATATATATACATAGATATGTATACATACACACATATGTATAGATACACACTCACACATATATGTACATACATATACACATGTATAAAGCCTACCAAGATTAAATCAAGAAGACCCAGAAAATAAACAGGTCCTTCAAATGCTCTGTCCCCACAAAATTCTCCTTTCCTGCCACTTTGAGTATGGTTTTTTCCCCCTGATCCCATGGCAAGGCTAACAATCCTGGGCCTTCACTGCTCTAACAACCATACCCGTTCACCTGTTATAACCTTTTCTCTCTCCCCTCAGGAGACACACACATTACCTGCTCTCAGCTTCCAGTACCCAAGCATTAGGTGTCCCTGGCTCCTCCATGGCACCTAATTCCCCAAGGGTTCCCTCCAAACCCTTCACACTGAACACTGCACGCCAAACCTGCTCTTTCTTCCCCAAACTCTAAATCCAGACCTCCTGTTTTTCCCTCAGCCAACAACATGTTTTTCCTCCCAGGTCTACCCACCAGGTTTTGACACACAATCCACTCCCTGGCTCCTAACTCTAGCTGCAGCCAGCTCTAGGTACCAGCCCCAGGCCTGGAGGGCTGCACTGTTTGCCCCATAACTCACAGGAGGGCAAATCTTTTCACTGCCTTCCCAATCCCCTGACTTCCCCTCCAAGGAGGTTAACTCAGCAGGAGGAAGGAGGCACAGCTACTGGAGTTGAGACAGAAACCATCAATGCTCTGCACTGGATGCTGCTTCATCTCTGCTGCCAATGCACACCCACACACAGCGGAGATCCAGGATTGCTGCTCCTGGACAGCCGTGCTGTAGCCTCTCAGAACAGGAGCTTGTCCATTGTCCCACCTGGGTCTGGACTTCACCTCTGTGTGTGCTCTCCACACAACCCACACCTCGGATCTGGGCTCCATCCCCACATGTGCTATCCACACACCCACACCTCGGATCATGGCACCATCCCCACGTGTGCTATCCACACACCCACACCTCGGATCTGGGCTCCATCCCCATGTGTGCTATCCACACACCCACACCTCAGATCATGGCACCATCCCCACGTGTGCTATCTACACACCCACACCTCGGATCTGGGCTCCATCCCCACGTGTGCTATCTACACACCCACACCTCAGATCTGGGCTCCATCCCCACATGTGCCATCCACACACCCACACCTCAGATTTGGGCTTCATCCTGTGCTTAACTTTGCTGCCAACACTGACCTGCACTTCTCTCCTGCTGATGGAGGCCCTCACCTCACACTGCTGCCGCCTCCCTGCACGTCTCCACAAGCACCCACGGGGCTGTTCTTCTGTCCCACTGAGCTAGAACAGACCTGCACAGCACTGCCACCTGCTCTCTGCACTTTGTCTTCACTGCTGCCTCCTCAGGAACCGCTACCCAAGGAACATATTTGTGCTTCCTGCAGCCACCTCCTGTATGACTGAGTTCATTCACCACCTGGGACACAGAACCGACCACCTGCACCACCCCTGCTGGCGCGTCTAAGCCAATCCAAAAGCAGTCTCACTTCACCTCAGCCCTCCCTACCTGGCATCCCAGGCGATGCTGCCTCAGACCCCGGCTTCCCTCCCTGCTCTAGGCAGACCCCACACTTCCCTGCTGACTGGATGAAGACCACGCTTTCGTCAGGCCCTGAGGAAGTCCTGGCCATCCCTCCAGTGCCCACCAAGTGCTTGTCAATATTAGCAGATCTACTAATATATTAGATCTATTAGTTCTACTAATGTATATTTGTATATTATATTATATCATATCATATCATTATATATATTACTAATACTAGTATATAGATTACTAATACCTACTAATAATAGATATTGACCAAAAGAAGTCAATATTAGTAGATATACTTGGAATGAATAGTATCATCTATTATTTCTTCATTGACAGCGCATTATCATTTTCAGACTGATCTTTTCTTCTCCATCTTCTCACCCTGATAATTCATCCTCAACAGACTGCTCCCCAGTGGGCTCTGTAGGGCTGGGTCTGTTCTGATGGCCACCTGCAGCACCAGCCCACACAAACTGAATCCCCTGCCCCAGAGCATGCACACACATTGCCATGCCTGCAGTTCCAGGGCCAAAAGAGTTCTTGTGGGGCCTCCTGCACTCTCAACCCTGCTTCCTCAGCAAGCTGCTGGCCCACTAGGCACTGTAGTGTGGTGCTTTCTTATGGCAACTCTGAGCACCAGCCCACAGGACCTGAATCCCCTGCCCCACAACACACACATGCTGCCACTCTGCCTGGCAATAAAGGGCCAAAGTGGTTTTGGCAGGGCCTCCCACACTCCAGGTTGTCTACCAGCCTCTCCAAAGCCACTAGAGCTCAGCTGGCATTCCACTAGCCTCAGGCCACAGCCTCCCATGTTCACTGCAGTAGGGCAAGGTGGGCTTCTCAAGCAACCCACACCTACCCAGCTCCCACAGAAACCTGCTGCCTGCTCCAGGGCTAGTCTGGCTTGCCAGTGCCCCTGCACATTGTGTAAGCCCACTGCATGCCCCATTTGCTGCCACAGGGCTATACCTTCTTTGGCGGCAGCCACCACATCCCCAGCCTTCCAGTCCTACAGTGCCAGGCCAGCTTGGCCAACAGGCCCCAGACATGAAGCACACCTGCCTGCCATCTGGCTTGGTGCTCTAGGTTCAGGCTTGGTGAGCTGTTGGCAGGAACACCTTTAGCTTGGCAGGGATGCCACTCTGCTGCTGCCCCAGGGCAGTTGGTGTTGGCCAGCCACCCCACCCCCTCAGCTGACTGCTCAGCTGCATGCCTCTCTACGGCCAGGCCACTTCTCCTGATGTCCCTACAGTTCCAGCTGGCACACCTGACCACTCTGCATGGCACTCCAGGGCCAGGTTCACTTGCCGTGAGCCAACCACATCTCCAGCACTCCCACTGTGGCCACCTCAAGAGGCACAGGCTGGCTTGGCCAATGAGCCCTGACTCTCAAGTCCATCTACCTGGATGCTTGCAGGCTGCTCCATGGCCAGGTATGCTCAGCCAGACACTCCACACCACAGCATGGCACCCTGCTGCCTGACTGTCCCTTCAGAGCCACACAGGCTCCAGTGGCACCTCCTACACACAAGGCCACATGCCAGTTGGTCCAGGGCCAGTAAAGATCAGCTGCCTGGCACCAGGAATCTCAGATGCGCACATTCCATTGGCCTTTACACTGCTCCAGGGCCAGGTGGCTCAGCAAGTGACCTCTCCCTCACATGGCCGATTGCAAACGAGCCTCTCTGGGGCCAGTCCCATTCTCCTGGGTCTCTGGGGTCCCAGAAAGCACATGCTGATGCCCTGCTTGCCATTTACTCCAGGGTCAACCTTGACTGGCAAGCATCAGACATGCCTCTAGCCTGCCAGCTCCACCACCCTGCTGCTGCTCAAGGGATAGCTGACTTTGGCAATCAACCCAGTTTCCTCAGCAAAACACTTGCTGTGTGTGCCACTCTAGGGCTGGGCCCACTCTACTGCCAACCCTGAGGCCCCAGCCAGCATGAACCTCCAATCCCCCAGCATCTCAGGGCCAGGCTAATGGGGTCCTGGATCCTCAGTGTCTCTAGCACTCCTGGCGTGGCCACTGCAACAGGCACAGCTCCCTCAGCAGGTGACCCTTATGCCTCTAGCTCACCCACCCAGCTGCCTCACCAGCAGCTCAAAGCCTACGTGGCCTCAGCCAGTGACTCCCATGCTCCTTGGCCTCACAACACCCCCATTCTGCCATCCATCCTGCTTCTGTGGGGCCATTCAGGTTCAGCCCGCACCCCTATCTCCCGCAGTCCACTCCAGGGTCAGGCCAAGTCACTGATATCCCTTGCTTTCCCAGCCTGACTGCAAGCCACTCCCGGACCAGAGGGTTTAGCTGGCCCCACACACTTGTAGTCAGCACACAACACTCTGACAGCTGTTCCTGGACCAGGTAGGCTCAGCTCATGCCCCACGATGCTGCCATATCAGCTACTCCAAGAACAGGTAGACTCAGCCTGTGCTCCACTCCCTTAGTAGGTTGCACAGCAGCCAGCTGCTATAAGGCAAGGCATGCTGTTACGGCAACCCTGAAGCACCAGCCTAGAGGACCTGAATCCCCTGCTACACAGCATTCCTGACCATTCCCCTCACTCCCCCACTTGATGTTAAAGGGCCAAAACAGTTCTGGAAGGGCCTCCCATTATCTCAGCTAGCCTACCCCTCTCTCTCCAGTGCCCTAGGGTTGGGCTTGGTGTCACATGTGCCTCAGGACACCTGACCCATCCCTGCTGCTTCAGGAAAGGTGCGCTCCTCCGGGGCCCACAGCCATCTGTGACTCTACCTACTCCAGGACCATGCCAGCTCAGCCAGCATCCATCAGATCCAGCACACTCTTCCTGTTGACGAGCCAGGTCCATTTGAATGCAACCTGTGACACCAGCCCACATGAACTGAATTCCCTGGCCCACAGCATGCCCACCCAGATGCCCTGCCTGCTGTCCCAGTGCCAGAATGACTCAGGTGTGGTCTTCACACCCTCAGCCCATCTACCAGCCACTCCATGCCCAGCCAGGCTCCAACAATGTCCATGCCAATAGTTGCCCACCATCCACGACATGATCCAAGGCCATGCCTGCTCAGCAAGTGTGCCTGCAGATCCAACATGCCCACCCCATCAGCCCACTCGCTGCTGCAGGGCCACAGCAGCTTGGGTGCTGTCTACCACAACATGGCCAGTTGGGCTCAGCCAGCACCCTGTGCGTCATTAAAACAGACACCCCAGTCCCACACACGCTGCTCCAGGGCCAGGCTCTGCCAACAACTTCCACACACAAAGCAGGCCCGCTAGCCATTGCACTGGTCACTCCAGTGACAGGTTCTATTTGCCATCACCAGGCCCACCCCTGACCTGGAAGCCTTGCCATCCCATGCAGTGCTCCAGAGCCAGTGGGGCTCAGCCACCAATCCTACTCCCTCAGCAGACCACTCAGCTGCCTGCCATTCAGAGCCAGCCCGTTCTGCCAGAGACCCTGTGGCCCCAGCTGGCACATCCTGTCACTCAGCTTGGTACTCCAGGGCCAGGCTTACTGACACTGGGCCCTCTGCGCTGTAACACTCTTGCACAGACTGGTGGCCAGTGACCACTGCGCCTCTAGGACACCGCACTGCTCCACATCAACTACTTGAGGACCAGATCCCTGCACTTCTAACCCACAGGCTGCTCCAAGGCCAGGCAGGCACAGCTGGCGTGTCTAATATTCCTAGATCCTGCCTGACTGTGCTGCAGGGTGCTCCAGGACAAAGCAGGCTCAGAAGGTTCTACCTACCCTCCGGTACCCCAAGCCTGCCCACTGTCCACTCTGGAGCCAGGCCAGCTGGCTGACACCCCTCCAGGTCCCAGCCTGCCACCTGGACTCTAGCCCACCCGCACCACTTCCCCACCAACCGTTCCATGTACACATAGACTCAGCCACCCACCTGCTCCCTTAGCAGGCTGCTTGGCTGCCCACTGATCTAGGACTGGGCCCATATGACAGCAATCTGTAGCACCAGTCCCTAGGATCTGAATCCCCCGGCCCAGAGCATGTCCACCTCACTGCCATGCTTACCTGCTTCAGCAATAAAAAATGGCTCATATGTGACCTCCCATGTTCCCAGCCTGCCTACCAGCCCCTCTATGGTCAGCCGAACTTGGCCGACACCTCATGCACCTCAAGCTGCTGACCCCTGCTGCTCTTGGGTAAGGCATGCTTTTCCATCAGCAACCCTCCCCAAGCCACCCCTTGCCTACAGATACCTGCCATCCACTCCAGGGCCACACCAGCTGGCTAGCACACAGCCACATCCAGCATGCCCACCCTGCCATGATGTCCACCCTGCCACCCTACTTGTTGCTGCAGAGCCACGCCGGCTAGGGCAGCATCCATCACATCCCCAGCCCACCTGTTCATTGCAACACCTCAAGGCCAGCTCCACTGAAGCCTGTCCACACAAAGCAGGTTTGCATACTGTCCCATTTGCTGTTTCAGGGTAGGTCCTGCTGCCTTTCACTAGGCGTGAACCCTAGCCCGCCAGCCCCACCGCCCATCCACTGCCTCAGAGCAGGATGGGATCACCCAGTGACCATGCTCCCTCAGCAGGCAGCACTGCCACCTGCTGCTCTAGCATCTGGCCCATTTTGTCAGAGACTCTGGGCCCAAGGCTGGCATGCTCTGTCATTCCTCCTGGTACTTCGGGACCAGGCTCACTCCCCCAGGGACTACCAAGCTTCTAATATTCTAGGCAGCCAGGTACAGGACAACTGGACTGGAAACCTCTATGCCTTTAGCTTACCCACCCAGTTGTGCCATGAGCTGCTCCAAGAACAGGTGGGCTCTGCCGATGCTTGCCAAGCTCCTAATGTCCACCTGTCCCACTACCACCCCCAGCTGCTTGAGAGCCATTCCACATTGGCCGGTGCACCTGCCTCCCTCTATCCACCCCACAGAACACCCCTCTCTTTCCCAGCTTGCCTATAAGCTGCTACAGGGCCAGGCAGGCTCAGCTGTTTCCCACCATTACTCTAGCTCACCCATGCCACTCTCCCATCCACTGCTCCAGTGACTGGCAGGAAGTTCACCTAGTGCCATAAGCATGTTTAGTATGCATGCAGTACACTCCAGGGCCAGGGGGTGCTCGACAAGAGAGCCCAGCCCCCAAGCCATCTGCTGACTGCTCCAAGGTCAAGCCTAACAGGTCAGATCACCCTGTGTCCCAAGCCCACCCATTACCTGCTTCATTGCCAAGCTGGCTCCACTGATATCCCTGCACCCACAGTACTATAATTGTCCATTTAGTGGCCAGCCCAACTCTCCCGGGCCCCCTCCCCACTACACTCCTTATCCTGCCCACCCTGTCATCCTCCCAGCTGCTCCAGGATCAGGCAGGCTAGCCCAGTGACCCAGCATCCCCAGCAGGCTACTCACCGGCCTGCTCCTCCAGCACCAGGACCACTTGTCCTGTGTCCACTGCACACCTTGCACTCCATTCCACAGCACCTTTCCCACAACGGGGACAGGCCAGTTCAATCAGTGACCCCCTTGCCCACAGCGCAATAACCCTTGTCCATAGGACCAGGCTCCATAGCCCAGGCTCCCCAGCTCATTTAGCCAGCTTGCCCTGCCACCACACCCACTATTCCAGGGCTAGTCTGGCTGGCTCTGGTAGTACCTCCTGAGTCCCCAGCTGGCCTACCAATCATTAGTGCCAGGCAGGCTCAGTCAGTGCCCACAGCCATCCTCTGGCAGCTGGCGGCTCCAGGACCACGTTGATTGGGCTGGTGCCTCCAGCTCGTAGGCCTTCCATAGCCAGGCTGGCTCTGCCTATACCTACAGTGCCCACAGCCTTATCACCATCCTCTCCAGAGCCAGCTTGCCAGCCTCCCCATACCCAGTCTTGCCTGCCACTCCAGGGCCAGGAGGGTTCGGCCAGTTCCCCAGTACCCACAGATGCTGGCTACCCATGGCTCCATCTTCCAAGGGTTGGTCTTGCTCCCCTCCCAGCAGTGCAGCACTTAAGTGTTCCAGAGTTGGTTCCTGGTTCTTCTGGTTCGGGCTGCAGTCTTCATACAGCAAAACTAGGACTTGAGATAATATGATTGTTCTTCATAGAGGCATCCAAAGATGCTGTTACTTGGAAGCGTAACTGTGTCAGAGCTTCGTCAATTCACATTCCATCCTTCCGGCTCTGGCAACTCTGACTTGACAATCCTACGTTTTTCTACATGTCTGTGCTGCAACTTTTGCAAGACTGTGCGTTTCTCTTCAGCCTGGGCTCTAAGGGGGCATGAAGGAGAGTGGTACGTGACATAGTGCCACTTCAGGCCCCACGTGTAGAGAGGCATCCCTGGAAAGGAGTTATCAGACAAGTGAGCAGATAACATTACATAGGGGGGCAGAGTGTGGCATCTCTACATCCAAATCAAAGATGGACTCTCAATCAAACTGTTGGACATATCTAGACAATGGGATGCTGAATTGTCTGACATTGTATGTACTGGCAATGTGGGCTTAACTAATAGACTGATAGACTTATGACTGCTAATGAAGGACTATACTATTACAATAATATGAGGAAAATCAGTCAGCGGGTAGGAATTTCAGGAGGCGGAATTAAAATAGGAATCTCCTTGACCAACCTGAAAGTTCTTAGGATGAACACAATTCTTCACTGTAGGGACTGTCCTGAGTACTAACTATCTAGCATGCAGGCCATCGCGCAATGAATGGCAACACCTTTCAATCTCTGAACAAAAATGCCGTCACCAAATCCCAAAGACAATGGCACTGACCTGTGAATGATACCACTGCATTAAACCACCGACTCTCACAAGCCACTGTCACATATATCCAGTAAACTGTCCCCTAGATCCATACCCAGGCTCTCATTTGATCTCATACACTTTCTGTACTTCATGGTTTTTTTCGCCAAGATTTATTTATTTTTATTTCGAACCCAGATTTACAGAAAGGAGAGACAGAGAGAAAAATCTTCCATCCAATGGTTCACTCCCAGAATGACCTCAATGGCGGGAGCTGAGCTGATGTAAATCCAGCAGCCAAGAGCCTCTTCTGGGTCTCCTGTTCAGGTGCAGAATCTCAAGGCCTTGAGCCATCCTGGTCTGTTTTCCCAGGCCACAAGCAGGGAGCTGCATGGGAAGTGGAACACCCAGGATGCGAATTGGTGCACCCATATGGGATCCAGATGTGTGCAAAGCAAGGACATGAGCCACTAGGCTACCGTGGCCAGTCCAATGTTCTTTATGTCTTGTTATCTCTTACCTGGTCTTACATTTCTGTCTTTGTGATTCCTATCTGCTCATTCTACACCAAAAGCAAAATGAACTTTCTATTCTGCAGAGATTATTTTTCTGTTCAATCAATAATTATTGCATATAGATAGTACACCCGGCCTGCTCTAAAACTAGATCACAGCCTTCCCCCTCAATTAAGCATGAACAGTTTAATCACCCACAGCAATTTTGAGTGCTTCATTTTCCATTTTATATACTAAGTTTCTGCACAAGATACTCTTTTTTAATGTTTATTTATTTCCATTGGAAAGTCAGATATACAGAGAGGAGGAGAGGCAGCAAGGAAGATCTTCTTTCTGTTAATTAACCCTCCAGTGCCCACAATGGCCAGAGATGCGCCAATCCGAAGCCAGGAGCCAGGAGCTTCTTCTGGGTCTAACACGTGGATGCAGGCTCCCAAGGCTTTGGGCTGCCCTTGACTGCTTTCTCAGACCAAAAGCAGCTAGATTAGAAACAGGTCTGCCTGGATTAGAATCGGTGCTCATGAGGGATCCTGGTGTGCAAGGTGAGGATTTTAGTCACTAGGTTACCATGCAGGGCCCAAGATATTCTTTTAATAAAATGATACACAGCATTTTTAAAAGTCTGCAAATACATTTACACGACTAAATCTAAATTAATAAAATAATTTTTATATCTACATTTAACCATTACCATGCCAATAACAGCCTAATGTTGGGCTGGAATCATAGCCTTGCAGCTATAGTCCCCATCCTGTACACGCTGGGATCCCATACAGGTGCCGGTTCTAATCCCAGCAGCCCTGCTTCCCACCCAGCTCCCTGCTTGTGAACTGGGAAAGCAGTTGAGGCTGGCCTAAGCCTTGGACTACTGTACCCACGTGGGACACCCAGAAGAAGCTCCTGTACCTCTTGCCTTCGGATCAGTGCAGCTCCAGTTGTTGAAGCTGCTTGGGGAGTGAATCAGTGGATGGAAGAGATTCCTGTGTCTCCTCCTCTATATATATATCTGAATTTACAATAAAAATAAAATAAATCTTACAAAATAAAAACAGACTAATGTATTTATCCATCTTCCATCCATCTTCCAAATAAACTCCAGAATTAGCTGACATTCCCTCTTACCTCTGGCAAGTTGCCACTCAAGCTGCTAGCTCCTCCTGATAAACCCCCTTAGCAACAACTCCCCTTCCCAAGTCTATCCACCTGTCAGTTGGCACCCAGCACTCTTAGCTCTGCTGAACCCAGAGACCTTCTCAGAATCCAACCCCTCTGATAGGATTAACTGTTTCTGTCACCGTAGACATTAACGGGAGATGTGCTTATTTCAAAGAGTTATAGAGAGGGAGAAGCAGAGTTGGCTCACTCCCCATTATTTCATCTAGGTCTCCCACAGCGTAGAAGGGACCCAAGTCCTTAGGCTATCTCAGCCAGTAGCAAGGAGCTGGATCAGAAGTAGCCTTATGCGAGTTGAATGGGCAACCATGTGGACTGCCAGCATTACGGCCACATCTGTACCTGCTAGGTCACAATGCCAGGCTCTTCCTCCCAATTGTAGTTCCATAAAACAAAACACTCACAATAACAAGGATACTTGGAGTGCAAATTTTCACAAAGCAGAATAGTTATACTTGGAAAAATACAAACAGTATTCATTTAGAGACTGGTTTTGTGATGTAGCACATAAAACTGCAGCCCATAGATACTAATTTGAATTCAAGCTTTTTGATTCAGCTCACTGTCAATGCACCTGGAAAAAAACAGAAAGATGTGCCCAAGTCCTTGGGTCCTAGCATCCAAGTGGAAGACTGGAAGTTCCTGGCTCCTGGCTTCAGCCTTGTCACTGCAGCCACTTGGAGCATGAACCAGCAGATGGAAGACCTCTCTAGCTCTGCCTTTCAAATAAATAAAGTAAATATTAGGGGAAAAAGAAATTTAAAAGTTCTAAATAAATAAAAAAAACTCACAGATAGGCAGACTTAAGATGGCACTATGCCCTAAACTAATGTGCAAGTTCAAAAAACAATTTCTATAAAAGTCCCCAGTTTGTAGAGATTAACAGTCTAATCTTAAAGGTACCCATGATATGGTCTAGGCAGACAGCCAGTTTAGGGTCAGTTGAAGCCACACATTCCCCACCTGTATAATACCATTTGCCTCCTTGAGCATCAAACAATCTGTACCATCGTTAAGTAGAAACTGGAGGGCGGTTTTGTGTTGTCACCACTCCCCTCTCAAGCCCCATCCAAGCCACACTGGGAAGGGCTCACTCTCCTGGTGGTGTGCTTCTTCATTGGCACTTTGGCTCTCTTCACCTCTAACACTCTCAGCCTCTCACATACCCACTGCTCTCTCACTTCACATTGACGAACCCCGAGAAGCAATCTCTCCCTGACCCTTTCACGTTCTGGTCACTCACCCTGAACATGACACTCGTTTGGCTGTGTTCCTCTCCATCTGAATAAACGTTACCACTTGTCCAAGCCATGTTGGTACTTGTGATTAAAATGCTTTTAAAGTACGGGGCAAGAACTTAGAAAACAAATATTTGGCAAAAACCTAGACCACAACATCCAGGACAGCATTCCCATATAGTGCCAGTTCGAGTTTGAGTCTCCACTGCTCAACTTCCCATCCAACTCCCAGCTAACGTGAATGGGAAAACAACAGAAGATGGCCCATGTTCTTAGAGCACTGCACCCACGTGGCAAACCTGGCTCCTGGCTTCAGCCAGGCCCAGAACCGGCCACTGTGGCCATTTGAGGAGTGAATCAGAGAATGGAAGACCTCTCTCAGTCTCTCCTCATCTTTCTTGAAATTCTTTAAAATAAATCCTTTTAAAAAAATGATTTCTGACAAGATGTTACTAGATTGTTCTTGGGAAAAAAATTCTCCAACACTGTTTCTGCGACAATTATATGACCATCTGTGGTAAAAATAATGTTGGCTCTTTATGTCAAACTAAAAGTAAAAACTAATGCAAAATAAACAAAATTAGGTATTATAAAACTGTTAGAAGCAAGCACAGCAGCACACCTTCATAACCCTAGAATAGTAAAGTACTCTTTTTTTTAAGATTTACTTATTTTTATAAGTAAATCAGATTTACAGAGGGAAGAGACAGAAAGAACTTCCACCTGTTGGTTCACTCCCCAAAGAGCTGCAATAGCCAGAACCTAGCCAAGCCAGGGGCTTCTTCCCGGTCTCCACGAAGGTGCAGGTTCCAAAGGCTTTAGACAGTCCTCTACTGCTAGAGCTAGACAGGAAGTGGATCAGCCAGGATAAGAACCAATGACCATACGGGATCCTGCCGCATGCAAGATGAGCACTTCAGCCACTAGGCTACCGCACCAGGCCCTAGTGAAGTAGTCTTATAAGAGGTCTGAATTAAAAACTGGTATACGACCTGAACAGTTTTTTAGGAAAAATATACAAATGGTCAATAAGCACAAGAAAAGATGCTCAGTATTAATAGTCATCAGGGAAGTGTAAACCAAGATCATATTCAGATACCACTAACTCCTTAGGACAGCTGCAATCAGAAAGACAGCAAGTGTCCGTAGGGAAGGAGACAAACTGGAACCCTCATTTACTGCTGGAAGGAACGAATGTAAAAATGCTGTGGTCACTTTTAGAAATGAGTGTTTCCTTAAATAATCAGATACATTGACTATATGCTCCAGTAATTCCACGTCTGATAACAGGTTCACAAAAACACAGGGCTGGGGCCACAGCATGTTAGGCTAAGCTTCCACCTGCAGTGCCGGCATCTCGTTGGGTTGCCAGTTCCAGTCTTGGCTGTTCCACATTTACTAAGCCAGCTCCCTGCTGTGGCCTGGGAAAGCAGAAGATGGTCCAAAGCCTGGGCCCTTGCACCCACATGTGAGACCTGGAAGAAGCTTCTAGCAACTAGCTTCAGATCAGTCAGCTCCAGCCATTACACCATCTTGTGAACAGCAGATAGAAAATTCTCGCTTTTTCTCTCTCTGCTTTTCAAACCAAAACATTTTTAAAAACTATACAAATGGAAGCAGTATTCATAACAGTCAAACTGTGAAAACATCTAATGATTTTATCAATTATAAAATATAATCTTCAACAATATTATTTGCTATAAAAAGGAATAACTTCCCATATTTATACAACATAGATGAACTTTATAATATGCTGCTGAGTATGAAAAAAATCCAGCCACAAGACTCCATTCTTGAGAAAGTCCAGGTAGGGAAATTTCTTAAAAAAGAAAAAGAAAAAAAAAAAAAAAGAAGGGCGTGGGTTGTAAAAGAACAACTGGTCCTGGCACAGTGGATCAATTGGTTAATCTTTTCCTGACAAGCACAATGATACCATATGTGCTATGACAGTTCCCTGGCTGCTTCATTTCCCATCCAGCTCCCTGCTTGCAACCTGGGAAAGCAGCAGAAGGTGGTCCAAAGGCTTGGGACCCTGCACCCACTTGGGAGACGGGGCTCCTTATAGGCTCTGCTCTGGCAGTTGTGGCCATTTGGGAAATGAATCAGTGGATGGAAGATCTGATTTTGTCTCTCTTCTCTGTAAATCTCATCTGCCATTTTAAAAAAGGAGAAGTGGTTTAAATGTGTTAACTTTGCTAAATGTGAGCATACGACTATGGTCATACTGCAGTGGTCATTTATTTTTGGTGCATGTCAAAGCACTAAGGGATAAAGTATTATATCACCAACTTACTTTCAAATGTTTCAGCAAACAAGAAAACTAAGCTAATGTGACAAACACTAATTAACAATTAGTGAATTAAAAAGATACTAGGTCAGCTTTGTGGCTTAGCAGGTGAAGCCTGCCTATTAGGCCTGTATCCCATGTGGGTGCCAGCTCATGTCCCAAATGCTCTACTTCCCATCCAATTCCCATAAGTGGCTTGAGAAAAACAGCAGAGGATGCCTCGGGTGTTTCAGTTCCCCACCCATGTGGGAAACCTGGAAGAGGCTCCTGACCTGAGACCAGCCCACCTCTGGATGCTGTGGCCACATGGGGAGCAAACCAGGAGATGGAAGATTTCTCTCCCTACCCACCTCATTTTCAAATAAACAAGTAAATAAATAATTAAACCTTAAAAATAGACTTTCTGAATATAGTTACACCAGATTCATATGTTTCAAATGAGTTTTCAAAAAATCATTTATAAATTAATACACTTCTGGGGTGGCTAGACAGAGAGGTGCTCAACAACATCCGTGAGGGCTGCATATTTGAGCTGGTTAGATGGAACTAAGCTTTAATACCCACTGACAAGTACAAGAGCCAAATTGGATGTGGGACAGACTGGACTAGTCTGCTATACATACTGGCAAATCAGGGTAGGGGGCAGGCCTGGTGGGGGTTATTGTGGGTCGCTCCAACTAGGCTGCAGCTCCCACTGATTGATGTGAGGGCCAAGTATGTGCTGGGCAGAACCAGGCTGGACTGCAACACCCATTGGTTCCAGTGGAAGTCGGAACTGAAAACAGAACCAACCCAGCAATTGCAACCACCAGCTGATTGTGGTGATGAACTGTACCGGGCCCTGTGCTTGCTAGAACATGCAAGAATCTGGTCTGGGAATACCTCAAAGTTTCTTTGGGGATCTCCTCAATCTAACTGTTCGACTCAGAACCCTAGCCAAGAAAAGACAAAGGAAAGAACTAGTCAATCCACCACCTCAGCTATATGTTGGCAGCGAAATACTGGGCAAATGAATACTCTATGATGGACTGTGTCGATCAGTGGATTCTTCAACGACCTCAGCAAGCTGGGAGTGGCAAAACTGGCAGCGATTCATAACTGGAGAACTATTAACACCACTTGAGCAAGTATCTCAGAGCATGTCCCACATCCTGGATTTGGGGTGGGTAGGAAACTGAGTGGGGCTTCTCTCCCTCAATATCCACCTTTACCTCAGATACAAGAAGGAAACAATATGGACATAATAGTCTTACACATTTCCCTATAGCCCCTGAACCTTTTTACCATAATTAACTATGTAAAGATTGTCAACAATATGATTTTTTATATATATATATATATATATATATATATATATATGAAAAAAATAAATCAATACACTTAGGGATTAGAAAAACAGCTTTTAATCAAACACTAAAAATCTCTGAATGAAAAATGAATGCAAACTAATAAAAGGAATTATAGGATTTGAAAACAACTACCTAGGGGCCAGCGTTGTGGTGCATTGGGTTAAGCTGTCATCTGCAGGGCTGGCATCTTACAGGCTCCAGTTCAAATCCTACTTGCCTCACTTGTAATCTAGCTCCCTTGGCAGCTCACTGGCAAGGAAAGCACCCATGGGGAGCACCCAGCTAGAGGTCCTGGCCTGGGATCCAACTGCCAAGGCCATTTCTCTTTCTTTCTCTCTCTTCATTCTCTCTCTGTAACTCTTAGAAAATGAAACATCACTTGTCATTTCCTATGTACTGAGGCAAAGTATATACTTACAAATATGTGAATTCAAATGAAAAATAGAATTTTTACACAATAACTCTTAGAATAATGTATTAGAAGTGAAAAAACAGTAAACTTACAATGGACAGGCTGTGGTAGATAGCACCTTAACCAAGAAATCAAAGTTACTAACAACCAGCAATAAGCGGCCCAATCAGTACCAGATAATTTCTGACGTGATGCATCAAAATGTTTTGGTAGAACCAATGAGACAAACAAACGAGGTGGTGATGACTCAAATGACTAATCCTCCCCTTGCAAGTGCTAGGGTCCCCATATTGCACTGGTTTGTGTCCCAGCCGCTTCACTTCCCATCCAGCTCCCTGCTTGTGGCCTGGGAAAGCAGTAGGATGGCCCAAAGCCTTAGAAGTCTGCACCCATGTGCGGGAGACATGGAAGAAGCTCAGCTCTGGCCATTGTAGCCATTTCTGGAGTGACCCAGTGGATGGAAGATCTTTCTCTCTGTCTATCCTCTCTGTAAATCTGCCTTTCCAAAACAAATGAATCTTAACAACAACAACAACAAAACGGTGGAAGAGGCAGTGAAGGACAACAGGGAGGAGGAAGAAGCTGGAGGCACGAGAGCTAGATAGTAAATTTAAATAGCCTCATCTGTGGCATGACACCTAAATTAGCATTTCAAACACTACATCAGACACATTATCATGGACTGATTTCACCTTTCTAAAGCTGCTCTACACAGGGGGCCAGGGCTGTGGTGTTGCAGGCTGGACCTCTGCCTCTGCTGCTGTCATCCTCTGTCTCTGGTGCTGCTCCAAGTCCTGACTGCTGCACTCTGCATCCAGCTCACACTTCCCATCCAGCTCCCTGCTTATGGCCTGGGAAAGCAGTAGAGGATGACCCAAAGCCTTGGGCCCCCACATCGAAAATGCTCCTGGCTCCTGGTTTCAGATAGGATCAGCCCTGGCCATTGTAGAGCGAATTCTACAATGTAGAGTCGAAACACTCTGTCTCTCCTTTTCTCTGTATATCTGCATTTCCAAAAAAAGCAAATAAAATAAATCTTAAAAAAAAAAATCAGCAGTGGGCCCGGCGGCGTGGCCTAGTGGCTAAAGTCCTCGCCTTGAAAGCCCCGGGATCCCATATGGGTGCCGGTTCTAATCCTGGCAGCTCCACTTCCCATCCAGCTCCCTGCTTGTGGCCTGGGAAAGCAGTCGAGACAGCCCAAACCTTTGGACCCTGCACCCGCGTGGGAGACCCAGAAGAGGTTCCTGGTTCCCAGCATCGGATCAGCGCACACTGGCCCGTTGCGGCTCACATGGGGAGTGAAACATTGGATGGAAGATCTTCCTCTCTGTCTCTCCTCCTCTCTGTATATCCGGCTTTCCAATAACAACAATAATAAAAATCTTTAAAAACAAAAAGCAGCAATATTCCAAATGCCTTAACTATAGGAAGGGTAAATCCAAAATTGCAATGATGGAAACATACATTTCTGGGTCTAGATTTTCACTTCCACTTCACTCAATAGGAAGCTAAAATGTTGAGCAACCAAAAATTTAAGGATAAGCACTAACCACTCCCTAGCAAGCAGCATAGAAAGAGGATTTAAGGTACAAAACATGGAAAACCTGAAAATCAGGTGGTGTTTCTTAAACAGGGGGGCTGCGATCACTGATCATTTCAATACAATACCAAAATGCTCTGTGTGTAGGTTTGGGGCTAACTTGAATCTGTTATAACTATGTCTAAAATCAAAAGTTGCTTTTTCACCATGCTCATTTCCTCAGAGTTCTTTTTATCTCCTTTCAGGAAAACACACTTGCTTGTAGTATTGGCCTTTCCCTTTCCTTTTTTAAATGTTTTTAACAAGTAGTTTTTTTCCCATTAAGATTTATTTATTTTATTGGAAAGACAGACCAGAACTACAGAAAGAAGGAGAGACAGAAAGATCTTCCATCCACTGGTCCAATCCAAAGCCTGGAGCTTCTTCTGGGACTCCCAAGCAGGTGCAGAGTCCCAAGCACCTGGCCCACATCTACTGCTTTCTCAGTCAAGTAGTCGGGACAGGAACCAGCATCTAAATAGGATCCTGACATCCACAAGGGGAGGATTTAGCCAGTGAGATTGCACCAAGCCCAAAACAAATCTTTTAAATGGTTTATTTATTTATTTGAAAAACAAAGTTACACAGACACACAGAGAGAGAGGGAGATCTTCCATCTGTTGTGGCATTCCCCAAATGGCCATGGTTGGATCAGGCTCGAGTTGGGAGCCCCAGGCTTTCCCTGGGTTTCCCGTGTGCATCCAGCCCCTTTGCTGTCTTCCCTGGCACATTAACAGGGAGCTCAGCTGGACTGGAAGTGGGGCAGCCCAGACACAAACCACTGCGCAGATCTGGATGCTGTACTGCAGGTGGCAGCATCACTAACCCGCAATGCTGGCCCCTCCAGCCTGCTTTCCAATTGTGATTCTCCTACTAATCTTTCTCTTACTTAACACGCAGACCTTGGCACTGCAAGACCTACTCTGTGCTCAGAGTAGTTAACAGCGTCCATCGCTCAACTGAAAACTTGCCAGAAGCCACCTTCCACCAGCTTCCCACTTCAGAAATCAGTTGCAGTTTCAGCCACAGTTACTCTATTTGCAAACACAAATACACTGGCAGATGCAAGCTTCTTCATGTATTCTTACACTGTTCATCACTCAGTCCTTTCCTCAATCATGCTGACAAACTTTCTTCCCTATTACCACTAGGCTAGGAATTTTATATCCATTCCACTTAGTAAATGAGTCTTCTTCCTTCACTCAATTCTAGCCTAGCCACCAATACAAGACTTAAATCTTTTTAATGTTATTTTTATTGGAAAGTCAGATATAGAGAGGAGGAGATTCAGAGAGAAAGATCTTTCATCTGTTGATTCACTCTCCCAAGTGGCCACAAGGACTGGAGTTGTGCAAATACAAAAGCTAGGAGCAGGAACTTCTTCTGAGTCTCCGAAGTGGGTGCAGAGTTCCACAGCTTTGGGCCATCCTTCACCACTTTCCCAGGCCACAAGCAGGGAGCTGGTTGGGAAGCAGGGCTGTCAGGATTAGAAATGGTGTCCATATGGGATCCCAGCATGTGCAAGGCGAAGACTTCAGCCACTAGGCTACCATGCCAGTCTCCAGACTTAAATCTTCATTCAGTCCTAGCAATTCCAGGCCCAGCACCATCGTGGACAGGCTAAGCCTCCACCTGTGGCATCACCTGGAGTCCTGGATGCTCCAGTGTAGCTGGGAAAAAGCAGCAGTAGGTGGCCCAAGACCTAGAAGAAGCTCCTGGTCCCACTTTCAGACCAGTCCAAATCTGGATGTTGACATCTAGAGAGTGAACTACTGGATGGAAGATCTTTGTCTCTCTCTGTCTCTCCTCCTCTCTGGTAATTCTGCCTGTCAAGCAATACATAAATCTTCTATAAAAAAGATTTATTTATTTTTATTGGAAAGTCAGATATACAGAGAGATGGAGAGACAGAGGGAAAAGTCTTCTGTTTGCTGGCTCACTTTCCAAGTGGCTGCAATGGCCAGAACTGAGCTGATCTGAAGCCAGGAGCCTTCTTTGTGTCTCCCACATGGGTGCAGGGTTCCAAGACTTTGGGCTGTGCTTAACTGCTTTCCCAGACCACAAGCAGGGAGCTGAATGGGAATCAGGACTGCCCGGAAACAAACTGGTTCACATATGGATCCTGGCACCTTCAAGCAAAGACTTTAGACACTAGGCTACTGCACTGGACTCAAATAAATAAATCTCTTCTTTAATTTTACTTTTTAATAATGATTACAGGTTGATCATGGTGTGAAGGAGCTAGGTTTAGGGGAAATTGAGGGAATTCACTGATTTCAAATTTGCTATTTCTTCCTCTTGTTCCTGAGGGAAGGAGAGAGGCAAATGGGGGAACCACTCATGCCTTTCCACATAACCCAGTGCCCAGGGATGAGGAACTGCCACCTCGCATCAACACAGAGTCTCCAGGTATACATATTCTGAGGGTTCCATCCAAGTGGTTTGGATAGTTCTGAAACACTGCCCTTTTCACCGATACAAGGATGATGCCACCCTCCCAATTCCTGTTAAAAGTAACAACAACAAAATAAACTACCAATTCTTCCTCCAAAACTGTTTCCCCACTGTCTAAAGTAAAAAAAGATCAACACCCGTGAGCCTGGCTTCTGTCGCCGGTGTGCTGTATCATCTGGGTTTTGCACCATCATCTCCCCATAACGGACTAATTGATCAGGGTAGTGGGAAAATACTGACTTCATCACATCTTTCTGCAATCTTAACAGTGATGACAGGAACAGCAGGGAAACTGCTGATTGGGAGATTTTATGTTCCTTTTCAGAAAGGTTGCAGAGGGCCCAGTTTTGTGGTACAGCCAGTCCAGTTACCACTCAGGACACTCAGCAGTCCATACGGGAGTGCCACTTTGACTCCTTCGGTACTCTTGCTTCCCATCCAGTTTTCTACTGTTTCTGGGAAGACAGCACCCAAATACCTGAGCCCCTGCCACACACTGGTGTGACCAAGATGAAGTTCCTGGCTCCTGGCATCAACCTGATCCAGCCCTGGCTTTAACAGCCATTTGGGGAATAAATCAGTGGATGGAAGGTTCCTCTCCCTGTCATTAACTTACTCTGTTGCTTTGATTCTCAAGTAATAACATTTCTTTCAAAACAAACATTCCTCTTTCACTCTAGGGCAGTATTTGGCTCCATGTACTCACACTGTTTGGAAACCTGAATCCCATGAGGTGTGTGGGTTTACCTCCTGGGAGGAAGGAGCTGGTAGCTCATGCATTCCTAGCTTCTTGCTGCTCCAGCCCTGGTTGCTGCAGACCTACAGGGGACTGAACCAGTGGATCATCTAGCTAGCTGCCTCTCTGCCTTTCAAATAAATAGTATTTTAAACATTGGCTTTGGGCCCAGCGCTGTAGCCTCATAGCTCAAGTCCTTACCTCGCAAGCACCAGGATCCCATATGGATGCCAGTTCTAATCCTGGCAGCCCCGCTTCCCACCCAGCTCCCTGGTTGTGGCCTGGAAAAGTAGTGGAGAATGGCCTAAAGCCTTGGGACACTGCACCTGCATAGGAGACCTGGAAGAGGCTCCTGGCTTCGGATTGGTGCAGCTCTGGCTGTTGGGGCCATCTTGGTGAGTGAACCAAATGTAAAACTCTAAGTCCTGTACATCTGATCTGCCTTCTCCTATTCCCTAGAAAAAAGACAAAAGGTACGTCTTTGAGGAAATAACACAGGTACTAATGCAAACAATTGAGTTCATGAGTTCGCGACTATGCCAATAGATCTTTTAATGAGGAAGGTGAGTTTTTTCTTTAAATCACCTTTCTTCAGTTTTTGCTCCCCAAAAGAACTCCAGAACACTGTAACAAATAATCTCCCATAAAACTTTCAGAAAAGGAAACACACAGAAAATGAAGGAAATGAAGGATTTACTGAAGAAGATCTATTAATTTAACACATTCTCTCTCAAGCAAATCAAGTGGCCTTAGAACTATTGTTATGGAAACAATGGACACTCAAAGAAGAGGTTTTGCTTACAAGAAGAAACTGACCAGAAGAAAGCGCCATGGCAGTAAACAAGACTGCTTCACAGCTTCTCAACCATTCAGCAAGTGTTAATCAAAGGTTGTTTACAAGTTCAACACTGCAAACTAGACAAGGTTGGGTAATGGTGGCCCCAGGGTTTGCTCTACTGCCCTTTACGTTGAAGGTTATGAGGTGGGGTGGGAGCACTCAAAAAGCAAGCACATCTACTCTGCTGTGACAAGTGACTTAGGTGGCCACTTGCCTGGGGACGTCCTGCCAAGCCAGCCAGCACTCCAGCAAACCTACCCTGGACAAAGGGAGACCCAACTCCAAGCCTCAACAGTGTGGACTAGAGCCTCCACTAAGAACTGATCATGCTCCTGTGAGACTTAAACAACAGCACACCACTTAACCCTGCCCAGCATCTTTGACAAGGGCCATATAAGGTCAGGGACTTTCAATAAGGGAATAAAATACTTGCTTCTATACATTACAGAAACCATGTTACACTTCACACAGGCAAATGGACACGTTAGGACACAACAGAGGAGTCACATTCCTTCTAACCAAAGAGAAAAATGCTGTTGGCTGCCAATGTGACTGACATTATACCAACTTATTCACACAAATTCTGGGGTTTGGGGGTTTAACATCTTGGTAAAGACCAGAAAATCTATCCATTCTCCACCAACGCCCTAAACAAACTAAGCACATCAGGAGGTGATTCCAGACCTGACTTTTGTGTCTGCATGCCAGTACAGTGTCCAGCACAGTCCATTGCCCCAATCAGCTTATGCACATGCTGGTGGCTGCAACTGCTGGCTCAGTTCTGTTTCGAGCTCTGTCATCCACAAGATCAAATGGGTGTTGCAGTCTAGCCTGATCCTGCCCAACACACACTTGGCCTTCACACAGACTGGTCGGACCTGCAGCCTAGTCTGAACAATGCGCAATGACCCCCACCAGGCCTGGCCACTGCCCTGGTTCCCGTTCTTGCCAGTATGTACAGTAGACTGGTCCAGTCTATGACATCCCATTCAGCTCTCATACATATCAATGGGCATTGAAACCTAGTTGAACCCAACCAGCCCCACTATCCAGCCCACACACATTCTTGTGGGTGCTATTCTGTCCAGTCACATCTGCCACAGTCCTGGTTTTCATGCTCTCCAGTGGGAGTGGTAACCCAAGAGGGAGGTGCCCACTATTTCCCTACTGGGCTCACTCCCACTCACAGATCATGCACTCTCCAAGAGCTTTGCAGTCTGACTTGACAGAATTAGCCCCCAGTGCCAGCCTCTGCCAGCTGATGCTGCGACAAAGCCCAACCAACACTCACCAACTCTGGTTTATGCTTGCACCAGTAGGAACAGTCAGCCCACCCTTCTTTTTCCCTGATCTAGCTCACATGAAACCAGCAGATGTTGTAGCCCTGTCTGGTCTGATCATGCTCTCCAGTGGGAGTGGTGGTCCAGCCCACATTTCCCCTACCAGCTTTGTCCCCTGCCCCACATTTCTCATGATTGCTATTTGAATGCTACAGCTCAGTGTGGCATGGACCACCTCACCTCGGCATTTGGCAGTAGATGTTGTAGCCTGGCCCAGCCTGACCCACCCCAATTCCAGCTCCCACTGGCGGGGTTTGCAGCCTAGCCCAGCCCAGACAGTACCCAGTCCTAGCCCTTATCCATACTGGTATGTGTTGCAACTGAACCCAGTCCCAACCACTCTCTGTTCCAGTGCTCCGATTCACCAGCGGGTGAGGTGAACTGGTTCAGCTTTGTCTGCCCCCAACCTATGCCAAATGTATGCCGGTGGGTACCTTTCCCTGCCTGCCTGCTCTGGGCTGCTCCCTATCATGGTTCTTGCCCTCACCTGCAGGGACTCTGTTCTGACAGAGGAGTTTCCTAGGCTCCTCCATCAGAACCTCTCCCAGTGCCAGACCTCGCACACACCAGTGGATCCATGGGACAGCCCTACTTAGCCCACCTCCTGTCCTAGTAGGAACAGTGGCCTTTCTTGACTGGTCTTCAACCCGTTCTGGTTCTTAGTGTTGGATGTTTTAGCCCAGCCAAGGTTCGTCCTCACTCAGACACAGCTCACACATGACTCAGTAGTGGCAGAGACCTAGCATAGCCCATCCTGGTCCTCCAGCCCACCCTGGTCCTCCAGAGCACCAGTTGGTGCTGGAGTCTAGCCCGGCTCAGTGCAGCCAGCCCCAGTCCACACTTGTGCCAAGGGACACTGAAGCCATATCCAAACAACAACACAGCCCCCACTCCGGCTCTAGCACACACCAATGGGAGCTTCATCCCAGCCTCGGTGTCCTCTTAGCTTCCCAAACATGCCTGTCCCTGGCCATAGAATGTGCTCATGCAAGCAGTTGCTCTGACCCAGCTTGGCATAGCCTCTCACCTATCTTGGCCTTTGCCTTACATGCTATAGCCTGGCATCCCTGGATCATGCAAACCATTTGATATAAGAGTCCAGCTTGGCAGCTTGGCATGACCTGTGCTCCAGCCTCACTTCCATTCTTGCTAGTGAGCAAAGGCTTGCTCAACCCTGCCCAGTCCACCTTTTTCCATAACCAATCCACACATTAGCCAACAGTTGGAGCTACTTTGCCAGCTTGCCTGACCCCTAGGTCTGGAACATATGATCATCAGTTAGAGTCACGACCAGTGAGAGTATTCCAGGTTCTCCCACTCAGCTCACTTCAGAATTCACAGAGCCTTCTAAATCAGATTAGAAGGATTTTCACAATTTCTTCTACAACTCATCTCAAAGAAAAGATATTATTGCTTAAAGTTTCAAACATTACACGAATGGCCTCCCATAACTACTCAACTGTTCTCCAAGAGCCAATGAAACCAAAACTCTCGGGAAAAATGGCTTATGGGCATTGATACCTGAGATTTTATGGGTCTTGTTCTCTTCAGCCAATGATTCATCCTGGCGCCAGCATCTGGGGAAGTTTGGATATCAATGAGAAGAACGTCAGGTTCCACTTTTTCCTTAAGATCTAAATTAGACATCTGCACACCCTTAAAGACCAGAGCAAAGAAAGTTTCCTGAGAAAAAATTAGTTTTGACAAACAGTGGAGAACAACACATTTCCAATAAAGCTCCTAAAATTTCATGAAACCAGATGACAATTTCACTACAAATTCATCTACAGACAAAAGGCAATCCCTATCAAAATTTCACAATTTGTTTGGTAGAAATTCAAATGTCATTCTAAATTTCATGTGGAAAAATAAATGGCTGGGAAATTTGAAAAAACAAAACAAAACAAAAGGACTTCTACTAGCAGATACCATAGTTACTTTAAAGCTACAGTACTCAAAGTAGTGTGCTCCTGAGATTTGCACAGACACATATAGTGGAACCACAACACAGAAAGAGTAGGTATTCCAAGACCACCAATGCATGTTTGAAATAGAAGATAGTTTTTTTTTTACAAAAGTTTGATTTACACATTAGGCAGAGTATGAGATTACAAATAATGAAATAAAATAATCACAATAACATACTATGGTAAGAGTTAGGTGAATATAGCCATTGATCTGAAAAAAAAATCTTATTTTAATTTCACTTTTCCTATGAGAGAAAACACTTTATGACATCTCTTGAACATATTCAAATTGCCAACATCACTACTGTTGCATTTTGGGGTCTGATGCGATGGTTCAGTGACTAAATCCTCGCTTTGCATGTGTCAGGAGCCCATGTGGGCACCAGTTTATGTCCCATTTGCTTCACTTCCCATCCAGCTCCCTGTTTGCAATCTGACAAAGCCTTGGGACCTGCACCCACATGGGAGACCCAAGAAAAGGCTCCTGCCTCTGAGCTTTGGATCATTTCAGCTGCAGAGATTGTGGCCACTTAGGAAGTGAACCCGCGAACAACAGACATTTCTCTGTGTCTCTACTATTCTGCCTTTCCTATAAAAATAAAAATCTTAAAAAAAGGAAGAAAATCATATCTGGTTACCAGCATTGGAATGCCGTGAGAGCCAGTCCCATAATTAAGATGGACATTAAACGGGCAAAAGAATAAATCCCATTCCAGACAGGATGGAAGGTCACACAAGTAAGATTTCATCACACTAATCAGAATACCACAAAACTAAAAACTCATGAGCCGCTTAATAATGGAATTTTCCATGCAATATTCTAATGAAATTGGCTGTAGGTAATCAAAACCACAGACAAATCTATGAAACCATGGACTGACTTAGGATTGGAATTAGGGGAAGACCATTGCAATCCAATACAACAAAACAGTTCAGAAATAACACTGTACATTAATGCTCAACTGATTCTCAATACAGGTAGCCTAGCTAAATCAATTGAACAATACTGTTTTAAACAAACAGTGCCCATCACAATTGAATATTCATAAGACCTCCACCCCAAATAACCTGCATATGTACCTCATATGTTATACACACACAAAAATAAACAGTTCAAGATGCACATGAACCTCAATGTAAGAGCCAATAGTTACAACCCCACTTGTGAGACCCACATCCCGCACGGGAGTGCCTGAGTTCAAGTCCCAGCACCATTCCTAACTCAGCTTCCTGTCTGGCACACAACAGATGACCATGTAAGTACTTGAATCCTTGCCAACCACAAGAGAAATCTGCCTTTATCCTGGCTGGGAGTGAACCTGCAGATGGAAGCTTTCTCTCCTCTCTAAATAAAATGAAAATAATGGAATAAGTGAACTCAAAAGGAAATGATCTGTAACAAAAGCTAAAACTACAGAACTTATACATGGAGAAAAAAAATGACTACAGCCATGAATAAGGAAAAGACTTCCTAAATTATATGAAAACTAAAACTAAAATCCATCAAAGGAAAACAGGAATCTGCAAACCATTCTTTAAGCAGATACTATCAGAAAAATAAAAACATAAATTACAGACAAGAATAAAGTTTTTGTGAATCATGTGTCTGATTAAGGACTTGCATTTAGTATAACAAGCTCTTACAAGTATACAAAGCCAACCCAACAAACACTTCATTGAGGAAGATACACAAACAGCTAAAACGAACATAAAACAATGCAAATCATCAGTAGCCTTTAGGAAAATGCAGATGTAAACTACAAGGAAATACCAGTACATACCTAATAAAATGGCCATAACCAAAACAAGAGACAACACGTGTTTGTGAGGACATGGAAAAACCACAAGCCTCTACATTACTGGGGGGAATGTAAAATTGTTTAACCGCTTTGAAAAACATTCTGACAGCTTTTTAAAAATGAATATAGGAGAAAAAAAAATGGCCGACCACGGAGGGTTGATGTAAAGGGGAAGGCAGAGAGAGAGGGCCAAAAAGTGCCAGAAGAAGGAGCAAGTCTAGTTAAAAATAGTATACACAGGTGTGCGAATCCCACAGGACACTGCGGAATCAACAAGATCCACGCAATTTGGGGAATCAACCAAAAATAACAACAAATAAACCAAGGCCACGCTCAGCGGCCGGCTCAGTCTCACCGCAGCTCGAAAACGGGTGAGTTGGGAACCCAGCAGGGGAAAGGCTGGCGGGAGTTTTGAACGGCCAATTTTGGGAGATCCTTGCACAAGGCCCCGCCAGTGGCGGCTGGAAACTGCAGGAGTGCTGAAATCTCTAGCACTGGTGGCGATATTAATAACCTTGGTGGGACCCAGGCAAATACAGGGACGGCTAAGTAACACACATTCCCACATAACAAACGCTACGGTACCCGGAAGGGCGCTAGGACCCTGAAGTGCGGTAGCCAGCAGCTACCCCAGGACCACAGCTAAACTAAATTCTGGGCCAACCCAGGCCGAAGGAAAGCGGGCACCTCAGACAAAAAACCAAAGCAAAACAACAACAACAAAAAAAATCCTAGGCGCTGAAACCTAAGGCGCTGAAACCTGAAACCCAGAAGGGAAACAAAAACAACTCCCTGGGCCAAAGGAAAACAAAAACCTAGGCTAGCAAGACCTCAGGCCACCCACTAGGTGGCAACAGAGGTCAAGGGTGAGAATTCAGCAACACCTTAGGCTACAAATATGAAACGCAGTAAGAAAGGTAGTGACCTAGACACAGCTTCCTCCACCCCCAAAAGCCAACATAAAGCCTGGTCAATCACAGAGATTACAGATGAAGAAATTGAAGACGTCTCTGATAAGGAGTTCAGAAAAATAATTCTAAAACTCTTCAGAAACAATGAAAAACGATGGGACGAGCTCAAAGATTTTAAAAACCACATAATCACAGAAACAAAATCACTCAAAAACGAGATCCTGGACTTGAAGAATAAAGTTGAGAGCTTAGCCAACAGAATTACAGCAGCAGAAGACAGGATATCCGACTTGGAAGATTCCCAGAATGAAAGCAGGCAGATTATTAACCAACTAGAGTCACAACTACACAAGGCGACCAAGACGATCCAGGAGATGAATGACAACATCAAGAAGTCAAATATCAGAATCATGGGGCTCCCAGAAGGAGTGGAAAGAGAAACAGGCATACAACCAGTACTTGAGGAAATTATGCAGGAGAACTTCCAAAATACCTGGAACATGAGTCCAATCCAAATTCAGGAAGGCCAGAGGACTCCCCACAGGGTGGACCCAAAACGATCCTCCCCAAGACACGTGGTAATCAAGCTACCCTCCAATGAATACAAAGAAAGAATCCTAAGGTTAGCACGAACCAAAGAGAAGCTTACATTTAGGGGCAGGACCATCAGAATCACTGCCGACTTCTCAGAACAGACGCTCCAGGCAAGAAGGGAGTGGAACAAAATCTTTCAAGTACTGAAAGAGAACAACTGTCAACCAAGAATACTCTACCCAGCAAAGATTTCATTTGTATACGAGAACGAAACTAGATACTTCCACAGCAAAGAGAAATTAGAAGAATATGCCAACACAAAACCAACTCTACAAAATCTCCTTAGAAATGCGCTACTCCCAGAGAAAAAGGAAACAAGCCATAAGCAAGGATGGCAATCAGGGAGATCTCAATAAAGTCCATCCACGGAAACGACAATCAATTACCAACAACCTCAAAAACACAGACATATGTCACGGCATAATTATAATTTCTCAATATTAACCCTCAACACAAATGGCTTAAATTCATCACTGAAAAGGCACCGATTAGCAGACTGGGTTAAAAATCAGGACCCAACTATATGCTGCTTGCAAGAAACGCATCTAACCAGAAGAAACTTCAGGAAACTCAAAGTGAAAGGATGGAAACAAATATTCCATGCCAATGGACGAGAAAAAAAGGCTGGCGTGGCAGTCCTATTCTCAGATGATACGGACTTCAAAGTAACAAACGTCAAAAAGGACAGGGAAGGGCGCTACATCTTCTTGAAAGGGAGGATCCAACAAGAACCAATCGCAATTCTTAACATATATGCTCCTAGCCCGGATGCACCCAGCTATGTGAAACAACTACTTTTGGACTTAAAGGGAGACATAGATGAACATACGATAATTCTGCGAGATCTGAACACCCCACTAACACCAATAGATAGATCAATGCAGCAAAGGCTCAACAGAGAAGCCACAGAACTCACACAAACAATAGAACATCTGGACCTAGTAGACATCTATAGAATATTTCATCCTAAGGCCACAGACTACACCTTCTTCTCAGCAGTGCATGGTACCTTCTCCAGGATAGACCACATAATAGGACACAAAGCAAGTTTAACTAACTACAAAAATATCAGAATCATACCATGTACCTTCTCAGACCATCACGGAGTGAAACTGGAAATCAACAACTCAAAATGTCCCAGGAAACATGTAAACTCCTGGAGGCTGAACAATATGCTACTAAACGAACAATGGGTTAGAGAAGAAATTAAAGACGAGATCAAAAAATTTATGGAAACCAACGAAAACCCAGATACAAACGTCCAAAACTTATGGGACACCACCAAAGCAGTGTTACGTGGTAAGTTTATTGCAATTAGCGCGCACGTCAAAGCTCAAGAAAGGCAACAAATGCAGGAATTAAGCACACACCTCCAGGAACTGGAAAAGCAACAGCAGAAGGACCCCACAAACAAGAGGAAACAAGAAATAATCAAAACAAGACAAGAACTAAATCAGAAAGAAATTAAAAAAACCATTCAGAAAATAAATGAATCAAAAAGCTGGTTCTTTGAGAGGATAAACAAAATAGATACCCCACTGGCCCGACTGACAAAGAAAAAACAAGACAAAGCAAGAATTAGCAGCATCAAAGATGAAAAAGGCAACATAACAACAGACACTACTACCATTAAGGAAATAATCAGAAATTATTACAAAGAACTATACGCCAACAAATCCGATAACCACTTGGAAATGGAAAGATTCTTAGAATCCCACCACTTACCAAAACTCACCCCAGAAGCAACAGAAGACCTGAATAAACCCATTACTGAATCAGAAATAGAATCAGTGATTAAAGAGCTCCCAACAAAGAAAAGCCCAGGCCCAGATGGTTTTACCACAGAATTCTACAAAGCATTCCAACCAGAGCTAACCCCAATCCTTTACAAGCTCTTCAAAACAATAGAAAAGGAAGCAGTTCTTCCAAACTCATTCTATGAAGCCAATATCACCTTAATCCCCAAACCGAATAGAGAATTAACAGAGAAGGAAAACTACAGACCGATCTCCCTGATGAACGTTGACGCTAAGATTCTCAACAAAATCCTAGCCAATAGAATACAAAAAAACATCAGACAGATCATCCATC
>NW_026698241.1:0-50656 GCF_030435755.1 Ochotona princeps
ACCGACGTATTCAAAGACCATGGATGCCGACGGAAAAACCACCCCAATGCCACAAAGTGAGCGGACTTTCATCAAATGGTATATGAATGCAGGGAATCCACCCAAGTGCCACCAAAGCCCAGGTATCATTTAGCCTCGTCGACAACCCGCATTCTTTGCATCGTAAGGATGCAGGCCAGGACACCGACATAGTCAAACTCGACACTAGAGTTTCGAAGAGGACCCACAATTGACCCCGACGCCCGTGCTCCTAGTGCAGAAAAGCACCATTCAGCGACGCAAGAGGTGAGCCCACGGATGTTCTGACATGAGCGCGGCCACCGTCCGCTGCAGGGAGACGGGTCTAAGTCGAATTCCTCGTTTCAGTGAAGTCTCACAAAACCGCACAAACATGTGCATGACCGCAGCACACGTGTGTAAGGCCCTTCCTGTCACGCGTCTTGCTCGCGTGTACCACGCGTGCCGCAGGTCGTTTAGATGCACTACAGTTAGCCACATATTTTTGCTGGTCGTTCTCATTGCAATCCAGTCACAAAGACGCTCATGAGCATATCAAAGATTATGCGCTTTAATTGATTATGGGAGACTATCCAGACTACAAGACGCGAATCATCCGTGGTGTATAGTAGAGATGCGCTGCAGATGCACGGACATAAAACTTCAGACGCGGAGCAAGGCTTGTTTTGCACCAGGAGCATACTCGAGGTACGCTCGGAATGTCGTGAATCCCCTAGTCGTTCAACTCACGGTCATTCACGCTGCACGCATAGAGTGTATGCATAGGGCGCCCTAGCGTCGGCGCGCAATGAGGGCTGGAGGAGTTGGGAGTTCGCAACGAGCTTTCAGTGGATAAGATTATCCGAGTGGACCAAATACGAAGAACCTCTAGCGCCCCTGACACCAGCCGAGCACAGGAGAGTGTTAGCTCACCACAACTGAAAGCGCTAAGGCGCTCGGGCCTGTCTCTGTTTATCCAAATGCACCTCTCTGCCTGGGGACACACGATAGATCGTCAGCATGAACTGCGTAAAAAGGCCCATACGTATACTGCATTGTTGCACTCGCTTGCAGCATTCGTGTCACACCGCAGGGAAGCAAACAACAACTGAACGCCGTGACGACATCTTGGACGTGACGAACAGCCATATATCCTGTGACTGTTTCCGGTTTCCAGTTTGTAACGTTAAGTACAAGGTGTCACTATGCATCTCACTTGTCGCCATTGTACCGCCACTCTTCCCTACGGAGACAAGCCGCCGGTACAGTGTCCGTGGTTGATAACCAATAAAGACGCACAAATCAACATGTATCCCTGAAATGCGCCTACGTGACCCTGTATGTACCACAAAGACGACCCCCACGACTGCATGTATTTTTGGTGCAACATTTGTTGGGTTCCGCTTTTGTCATTCAGTCAGTATATCTTTCCCCAACACTTTAGCTTTCAAACCCCAAATGCGTGGGGCTGCTGATGACGTGAGGATCCAATCACAATGCTCAGAAGGGGGACCTTAGTTCTTCACCTTCACAGCATCTTTGCGCTTCTGTTGCACCGAGCACGTCGCAAATGCGCGGACGTACGTCACCCGCCACGGATCGTCGGTTGTTCTTCTGGATCTTCTCTGCTTTTCTTGTGGACTCGTCTGCATTACAGTTGAATCAGCAGGACATGAATCCCTCGCAGCGTCCATGCACGTGTATCTTCAGGTCACATCTGATGAGAACGGAGCGATGACAGCCTAAAAGTTCTCCACTGGTGAAGATATCGCCTCCTGAGCCGCGCGTTATCCAGCTGATAGTTTCAAGGGTGGGTGTAGTGTGTCCGCCAGTTCTTCTATATCTTCTGTTTCCAGACCTGGCATACTAGACGCCCCAGGTGTGGTCGTGGAATTTTTCCTATTCCTGTCGCGATGCACCGTCAGGTATTCCAAGCAGCCGCTGCCGGTGACGGCGCCTGAAGCCTCGTCCGCGCAAGGCGTCCCGCAACAAGACCCGGCTGTACGCTCTGAAAGATTGCCTTCTTGAGTGTGAGATGTAGGCGAACGTGCCGTGAGCCTCTTTACAGCTAGCCACGTCTTCTCGCCAAATCCTAATACGCCGACGCCTACAACCAGGAGTAATGAGCCCCATGCTCCATCCAAGTCACTACGGGGTGCAGCTCCCAACAGAGCGAGACTTCTAGTCCCATTGACACCGTCAGGGCAGCGTTCATCAACGGAATTCCTTCAGAAGCTGGCTGATTTTTCAGCGTATGCGATAAAAAGAACAGTTCCATTAGTGCTGCGGCGCCCGCGGCTATAAGCAGCGAAGGCAGCTGTAAATGTGCTGTTAAAAACCTCGGACTAAGCAAACAAAGCAGCAGCTGGCTAACATTCTCTGCTTCTGCAGATGTTAGTGTCGGCCCAGCTGCTCCCTTTACCGCTGCTGAGGGGCGTGCTGTTTCCAGATTCCGAAGGAGTTTATAAGAGTGGTCTAGGCCCGTCCATGACCCTGCTGCTAGGACCGTTGCAGCGAAAGGCAGTAAGAGCGCCAGGAAACCAAAACCAGGCAAGGATTCCAAGGAAGCAAGCGCGGAGACAGACAACACGACAGCAGCGTCACCACGTGTGGAGTCAGGAGCGTGACTAATGTACGTGTTGTTACAAGCGTCCTGAGAGTGATACCAGGAACACCTGGAACATTTTTAGACATAGCGCTGCAGTCACACAGCAGAAACAGACCATACTGCAGAAAGGCGCTAAGCGTCGCTCACGTAATGCCGCACGATTGGACGCCACCACAACATGCGCCGATGAGTCTCCTCAACGTGAGCAAAACACCACCACCATTGTTTAGGCTTGGCTTTGGGACGTCTCAAATCCACAAGTCGTTTGTGGCTAAACACAGACGCATCAGCTAGAGGCAGTGGGACAAGAAGATTGATGGCTTTCTGCTCTTAACACCGGCACTTAGATGACGCTCTCTCTCTGCTGCAGCAGCTGCAGTTGCTGACCTCCTATTTAACACGTTGACTCACAACATTCCGATTGGATAAGAACACGCTCCCCATTTGTCAAAGGGTACTGTTTCGTTCTCATTATTCATAAAAAACGTTTTTTCATTGCGACGGACTTTTTGTTGTCGAGGGCCACCAAACGAGTGTTACTAAAGAAGGCGGACAGCGCCACCAATTACCTGTCACTATACAAACACGTGACCCATCTCGTGAGATTGTTTGATCACGCTCGTCACTACAAAATACGATCATCATTGTACGTGATGGCTTTCTTTCTCTGAACCCAAAATCGGCGGCGGACATTCAATAAATACACTGAATATCCATTGCTCTTCGATCAAGATCAGTGCGTCCGCAGTTACATAGCAGTCGCCCCCACTTAGAAGGATGTTACGCACAGCATCAGGAGAAGCTTCATTTGACTCAAATTCCGGAAGCAGACTGTCCATTTAAAGTGTACTATTGACCCATGCACTGCGTCGAGATAATGTGCATGTTACTCAAAGACAAGAAAAAACTTACACTGTGGCCATTCACGTACGCGATGACCGTACACGTCATAGACATATATGTCTCGCGTGTATGCAGGCATTGCTGAACACCCTTTTACCACGTGCTCCGTAGTGTAGTCTGGTTCCGTACTACTCTGCTCGGCTCCGGCGTTCACCTCAGTGAAGCGACTTTCTTAGAAAAGGTCACCCAAAAGAAGTCGTCCGCATAATATCTGGTTGGACAATTGTGCTCGCCCACCACAAATATTTATCCCCAAGTTCCCCACTCACATTGACATGACACAGTTTCATCATCACACCCCATCTAGCAGTGCAACTGGATATGCAGGCAGAGTCAGCCTTAAGTTTTTCTGGTTGCCTTTCCACATTCGAATGCACTAGACAGTTGTACGAATGGGTCACACCCGGCTATCTAAAACCGCGATTTTCAATTTGAACACAACGGGCTGCAATACAGCACAAGGAAGTCCATACTTATTCCGCACGTTGATATACGTGCTAGCACGAGCATCACTGACACTTTGCGAAGTTAACATGTACACAGTGAACGACGTCGACCGGGGAGGAAAAGTGTTTTCACCATATCTGTACAACATGATGATGTAAGTGTAGCTAGGTCAAGAGCGCTTGGCATCAACGCTGACCCCGTCGTCTGCTGTAACCATCGCGAACAATGGTTAAAAACCGACGACATGCTTAGCTGTTAGTGCTTGCTGCTTTTCTGCGCTGATAGACCAATTTTTCGGTTGCTCATTACCAAAGTAAAATGTACGTGTGTCCCAATCTCATTTCGATAGAGTACACTTTGCATACCTAGAGCTACGATAGGTAGAAAAAGACTTCGCTACATAAGCTAAGAAAACTTGTACACGTTTTCAGTCATCCAGTACGAAGGAACCTTAGACATCGCGGGTACGTGTACAAGACGTTTAACAACACGTGCTTGACCGGTCACACAGATGACTACTATGAGCACCTTTCGAACTGATTCTTCCGCGAGTGCCGCTGCGTTGACACGTTTGCAGACGTTTTGGTATAAAGTCACTTTGATGTTGCACTAGTTTCTGAGTCTCTCCAGGTAACGCACGTGTAGTTGAAGGCCCGGCGCTTGCACAGAGCAAAGTGTAGTGTTCCCTGCCGTTGGCGGACTGTGAGAATGCCAAGAACATCTTCTTTCATTCTCCTCTTCTGAACGGGGCAGGTAGGCCGGAAATATCATATTAACAATGGCACACTAGCGCAAAAAAGCACCCAGCGAGATGCACACCGTGAGCGTCCATAGCCTGCCACCAAGATGCATTAGGAACTTATACATGCTATACTAGGAAAGTGTCGCCCTCCCTGGCGAATGCGCAAAATTACAGCCCCTGCCCCAGCGATGCAAACACCGCCGCCACCAAATGACTTAACACACTAGCAACACTATTAAGACTACACTTGAGTTAGACCCGGGTAGGTAGAGCACTGAATCATCACATCGTCACTGGGCGGCGACGGTTCTTCAGTCTCAACAAACAAGATGAGCAAGCTCTCAGCTACTGTTTTAGTTAATGCACCAACTTCAAAACACCTTGTACGCACCGAATGACACGTGACTACGACAACGACCCCTTGAAGCACAGTATACATTATATATGAAGTATATACAGCATTACCAGCACCCATATCTACCACCTCGTTCCTATGTAGTTTGAGCAGTACGACGCGTTCCCTGTGGTATTCTAGTCAGCCTCGTGCAACAATTCCGAGGCTGCGTTCCCACAATGACGCATTGATCGGTGGTGTCCTCACTTGCTAAAGATCCCGAACTCCTGCAGCCATCGGAAGCAAAAGAGTGCTACACCTGGACAATTGGCGCGTATACCAGCTGAGCCAATACATGATTGTCCGACGTGGTATCATTCTTTTCTCGCTGGCGTCCTCCGCAATCCTATCCCTGTCGCACCTAGCGACTGCTTGCGTGAGAGGTGCTCCACTGATTTCGTATTCCCATCCTGGGCGACGTTGTGGTTCACAGCACACGTCCTTTTTCCTTCTGCGCCTTCTGCCGGGTCAGCAGATTGCCCTAACATAAGCGAGCACCTACATTCCTGTGCTGGCCACCAAGACGCTTCGAGATGCATTTGACGGCGTGCCCATCACGAGCGGAGAAGGAAGCTCGCCTTCAGAAGCTGGCGCACAAGCGTACAACTCACCTTTGTTGAAAAGCAGACCATCCGATGGCACTCCCTCTCCCCCCACGTACTGCTGCTGCATATAGTCCCGCCAGAGTTCTTGCTGCGGCAGTAGCGCTGTGTATCCAGAGGACTGCTCTATGATGCAGACCGTTCTCATTCCCGCCTTTTCCTCCATAGCGGCTTGCGCAGTCCCGTGTGCGAAGAGTTTTGCTTCTTCCTTCTGCTGATTGACGGACGATGCACAAGCAAGCAGCAACAACGCTGAAAGGATGATGCAGCCGCAACAAACCTCGAAGGCGACTGCCGACGGAGACGCCAGCTGTCTGAACAGAATCGCGCGATCTGGCAACGTTGAAACTGACTTCGTAGACCATGTGAGCGTCACCAACCCTGCTATTACGAGAGCTCCTCCTACACAACCACCACCATAACGTGGCGCAAAAAGCATCAAACGAACACACACATGACTACGGCTCATCCGCCAGACTCGAGCGTGTTCGGTCGAAGGATACTACTAAACATACGCAGCCACACAGACGACACAAGAGACAGTTCATCTACCAAGGCACAACCTCAACACCCTGACGAGCGGTAGACGAGAACGTTGAGTCTTTCCGTACGTCAGGAAGAAAAGAAAAAAACCAACACTTCAGAGCTCACAAAGAGGGGCACATGAAGCCTTTGCAATATCACAGATGTCTATTCGTCAACTACGTCCACAGAGAACATAGCACAAACAGTTCGAGCGATGTTACGGGGATATCCCACACCCTTGCAAGCCACCTCTTCCACCAGAAAATGCAGCTCAAGAAGTGTTGACTGTACTTTAAAAGGTTTTTACTGATCTGCCCTACCACTGACACGGCGAAACATCAATCCGGACTTCTGCAAGGTACCGAAGCCCCCTTGGATTTGAGCAAATGGTCCACCCTATACTGGAGAACTTCTGGCATGCAAACACCGAACAAAAGGCCCGCGACCTGGTCCCTTCTAAAACCCATGTCGGAAAAACACGCGTATCCTTCTGCATTCAGTTAAGTCTCGAGGCGTGGACGTACCACCAGCAAATTAGAGAACTACTGGGAAACGTCTAGACAATGTGTCGCAATAACCCAGTACGTTTTGCAGATTGCACTTTGCATGCTGCATTTTTCTGCACTAAGGATGCTCGCACAGTGCCACTTATGAGCACGGCGAGTAGGTACGTGATTTTGTGCACCTGTACCGTACACGCGCCACCTCTCCCAGCAAACTGCTGGGTTAACTGGAGAACTCGTGGCAGGCAGACACTGAACAACAGGCCCGCTATCTGATCCCTTCAAAAATCCATGCCGGACAAACATGCGTATCCCTCTCATCTATATAAGTCTCGAGGTGAACAGCTGTGACGTAGACGTACCCCAGAGTATCGAAGTGCTCACATAGTAACTCTCTCACTATGAACGCGCAACATCTTGCTGACACTCACGTTTATGAAAGTACACAGGTAGAGGGTTGTGGTGTGCAATGTACGGTGTCCAGCACAGTAGAATGTGTATCACAATTAGACAGACGCAGCGCCTCACCCATCAGCGACGAAGGTGCCGATACACACTCTCAGGCGTGCACACACTCACATACCCGCGCGGGCCAGCATGCACGACAAGTCCTGGTGGCAACGCGTTCATGCTAGCCCAGTAGTGGCTGACGGCGTTGCTCACGCATACGCAACGACTCAATATTTAAAAGAATTAACTTACCCCCAAGGATTACCCGGTGAGCTACCTCTCCCAGCAAATAACGGGCGAGGAGGACGACAAAGAAAATCTGTAAGGCGGCGAAACCCGTGACATTAGCAGGTAGAAGAGAAAGTGAAATTATGGAGAGTGCGGGGGACAGAACGCAAGTGCATGAAACACCCACCACCCAATATCCATCCCATTGACACGGCGGCCAGAGCCGTCGCTTTGACCTGTTGTCTGTCGGGGAGCGATACATCGACGCGGAAGTACACGCCACAGCAGCTGTGACATTCGCCGCTGCAGGCAGCATCGACACAATATCGGGCGCAGCATCCGTTAGAACCTGCCTCTCTGAGGGGTGAACGCGTCTCGATTCTCGGCAGACTGTGTTGGTGCTGAGCCATCGCCAGGCGTGCACATCGTGCCAGGAATCTGGTCATCCTCCATCGACGACGGTGTCACTGTGGGATTCCAGCCGCAACCATATGCATCAGCGCTGACACAAGGGCGCTGCTTTGCTGTTGACTGCGGTCTAGGCTACTCGTGGTGCTGACGGCAGAAAGGCTACTATCCGCGACGGGGCAGCGGCAAGACCAGCAGCTGATTTTCGCCTAGCGCCGGCGGCAGACGAGCGTAGTATCTCTCCCGGAAGCTTGGGCATCCTGTTGAAGGCTGCGAATGATACAGAGTGAGGAATCAAGGAAGCGGAAGGCAAAGGCGCCACATCAGCTGATGTTAGAGTAGTCCTGATGCCTTGTATCTTTTGAGCGAGAGACTCACGCTCTTGCTCCTCTACAATCTGTAGTTTCTCGTGAGAACCATAGTGCAAGAAAGGAGCACACGTGCTGCTGCCGCAATCCGAGCCGACCGCAGCGCGCGACGCTACTGCGGGATCTCGCGTCCCGTCTATACAGGGATGCGAATAATCCGCTGTTGAATCGGTAGCTTCTTCCTTGTGAGCTCCTGGCTCGCGCGCATCACCTACAGATGGTGACCTTGGCACTGCCGCAAAATACGCTTCACGCTGAGAAGATGACACTTCTGTTGCACTAGCCCCAACTGCTGCAACGGAATTCCTCTTTTGGCGCATGAACGAGTAACGCATACAGATGTCGCCGAAAGCAGATATGAAAGCCCCTACCGCACTCAGCAGCAAGCCCAGCACAAAATGTACTGGACAAGACGTGTTATTCGCACCATTTGCTTCTGGTGTCAATGCCACAGAGGGAGAAGCTGTTTCGACCTCTCTCTGCCCACTATGTGGTCCAACCAGGCGACCGTATTCAACCACAAATTTTTGCGGCTGCCTTCTCGCAACAGTAACATCTGTTTCAGCAGAACCGCCGCGTGTCGCGAACGAGTGCGACACCAAATCGGGGGTGGCGGAAGGCACATCAATGGAAATACCTCGGTGTAAAGGCACGGATGTCGAGGAATCCCCGTGCTTCGCCGCCGGAGGTCCGCCGAGAGTGCGCCACTACAGTACAGCCACACTAGAATGAGAAGGGAAGGCGAAATAGTATGGCACAGCGAGAAATCCATGATACTGATGTTTTTGGGCCCCCGAAGGCGAACCCCTTTCCGATCAGGGGCCATCCAACCGCTAGTATGTGTCGGGGGAGAACGGACGCACTCGTTTTCGACTACTTCACTGCGCTTTTACATATGCAGGTGAAAGAGAACACCTAAACCCTCGTGTGCTTTCAAGGAAATCCGCAACAAGGAGGTCGATAAATCTTTTGAACAGAATGAGGACAGGCTCAAGCCCCTTTTCAATACTCTCTTCAAAGGTCAAGCATCAGCATGGCAGCAACAACGATGAATCAGCGTGCTGGAACGACGCATCACAATTTTCACCGTCACCCTTTGAGTCTAAGAGCATCCCACGTGATCTGCATTCAAACAGCATCTTCTCTCACACTCCCACGTCTCTTGGGGTGCGACGTGAGGTAGTTTCTTTGGCATCTTGAGCACCACGTTCATCTGAAGGATTTGCTTGGGGTTGACTTCAAATAGCAGCAATCGTGCAGTCGTTTACAAGCATCTACTAACAAGCAGTGAGGGCAGTTCATATGAAACCCTCTTAGACGCACTCGTACCGGCTAGAGTCTCGGCGAAATGTACCTAGGGAGAGCACGCCTTTTGCGGTTCCGCAAGGGAGCTAGGGGACTAAACCCTACCAGTGAAATACACAGCTGTGTACTGACAAGTAGGCACAGTTTCTGGAACCGTTGCCGGCCAAGTTCGCACGTACACTTGCATGTGCCCGCGAAGCAGCGGTGGGTGCCAACAACGCCGCTGCGCTAAGAAGGAACCCCTGCATCGTGTCTGTTCGCTCCAATTCCTTGTGGGTGCAGCGTAAGACCTTGTTCTCACATAATATAACGCGGGACTTACATGATGCGCGCCGCCCTGTTCATACAGGTTTATGATAAGTCTTGGCACACGCCTCCACGCTTAATGACTGCATATCTGCCGTCACTAAAAATCAGAGGAACAGAAAACACAAGAGAAGATGCATGTGCTGTTAACAAGCATCACCATCCTGTGCTGATGTGCCAGGCAGGAATTTCGCTGCGAAGTGCACACGTCTGCGAAACTCTAGGCGACAAACGGCTCTCCACATCACACCCCAAGAGAAAAGTGAGTTGAGCAACTTAATTTGTAGAACTGCAGGAAGGTGGAGAGGGCCGGCGGTGGCACGTCTCGATTAGCGTCACATCAGTGGCGTACGCCGAGCACTGCTACCGCGGTCGTGGCGAAGCATGCATCCTGCCTCTGTGTGCCGAGCAGATACACCGATAGGAGCTTGCCCCGGAGGACTCTCAGAGATCCTTTCGACGGTTGCAGTCAAGACTGAGAATGAAAAGGCCCAGCTCTTCGGTACTACTTTTGCGCTTTCTGCGGAAATAGATCACTGCTGAAACTCTGTCGTCGCGACAGCAAAACGTAGCGCCTCATGCGAAGAACTTCACTTGGCTGTGAATGGAAAATCTAACATTGCTGAGCATGTAAATCGTTCCCTGTCCGCGAGCTTGTTGATGAGGGAAGAACCCTGTGCTAAAACCACAGAGAGCTTCAAACTGTAGCAACGCGCCTACGCAAGGCCTTGAGTGATACGTTGCTGGTGTTGCTGACGCCATCGCGCAAAACCTGCCCGAGAGGGCCTCATCCAGGCTGCCGTTGGGACCGGTACGACACATGGAGAACGCACGTACGAGTCATGCTGTGAACACCGGAATTCACAGGGTTCTATAGGGTGGCCTCTCTCAACTGCAGAGATCAGACACCTAGAGCAGCCCCCCACATTTGCGGTGCAAGCAGCGGGTCACAGAAGCGGCGGGGCGCCGCCGTGCGGACTGGTAGGCGGTGCCCGCGATTTTACAGCCTGATGAAACGCAGACAGTAATCCATGGCGCTTCGCCGACTTCTTTAGTGTCATCCCATACGAAAGGAAATCATGGTATATGTGGCAACACGTTGAAAGTGACTGACACGGAATCGATAGGGTGCAGACGCAAGCGTTGGATACGCCGTGCAGAGCGTGCCCAGCGAAGGCCCGCTCTAGCGATGCGGCGCACGGGGAAGGTGAACCAAACACTTTCAGGAATTCATAGTAAATGTTTTTTGTCGACTTGCGAAGGCCCGCAGTGACGGAAGGAATTCAAGCTTCTGTACTAATCAGCACCATAAGTCGGAACTACCTGCCACGTGCTGACCACCAGAATGAGCACGCGAGCAAGGCTGGGCAACCTCCGTACGAGCTCTACCACATCATCAGGCCTTAGCGATGACAGACTTTCAAAGAACGAGTTGGTATTCGAGGTAGAATATTGCACTAGTACCCATTCCTGTATCACCGGCGCTTGGAGTCAAGCAATACTTAAGATTTGCCCGCCTCTGCAAGTGTCCGTATGCAGCCGCCTACACCGATAGGGACGAGATGCGCACTGAACAAGGTTAGAATACACCAGAAACACCGCTTGATAGGCACAAATCACAAAAGGTGCAGCGCATCGAAATCACTGTTAAGATTTCGCAGCTTAGTATTACCGAAAGAGCCTAGCAGCCATTCACTGTCTTACGCCGGGTACGTGTCTTTCGAAAGTCTCAGCCAATTTTGCCTGCGAGGCAAAACGGACCTTGCTAACGTATTATGAATTACAAGACACCTGCTCATAGAGAGATATTCATTTATCCTACAGCTTGGACAAACGTTTCACAGATTGAAAGGTGAAAAATACTTACCAATACTCAAACTTGACGTACACTTACAGGCAGACATACTCCCATTAAGACATAAATTGAACCACATCGGGATCTCGTAAGATGTGCCTGCGGGCGCCATATTTCTGCGTGGTCTGGGAGATGTTAGGCGAGGCGAGGTTCAGCCGCACACTTCAGAGAGGGCGTGGTCCTGAGTAGAGTAGCTCACACACACTGCAGAAGGTATGTCTCGTAGGAGAGGAAGAACCGTAGAGTGCTGATAACCGTCTTTGCAAACAGAGTGGAGGTATAAACATTCTTTTTCTGCATTTCTACGATTTAACGGTGCGTGCATGATCTGATTAGGGCGAGCTGCCGTATGTGGGCCGCCTCGCGTTCAAAGGGCGGGCAAACGCGAGAATTGCTTTGATGGACGGGTTCTGCACCCATGCGGGAGCTCTGCTCGAGAAGACACACGGCACAGGGGCTGGACTGCCGTGCGTCGCTCCTGCTCAATTTTGACGTGCGACGGTAAGAATGTGGAGGAGGCAGCAAAGAAGCATGAAGGTGGTTGTGTTGGGATGTTTTCGCTTGTTCCCCTTGTGCCACGTTGTTTGTATGGTTATGTGAAGTCGTACTACAAGTGCCTCGCAGGCGTCGAAGGCTGGACTACTTCTGCCGGGGACCTTGGCTCTATCTTCCAAATAGGAGCCTGACAAACATGAGCTTTACCGTGCTGAAAAAAGCTGGATATGTCGGCGCGCCATGCTTGTACAGGCAGAACACCCCCTCTATGCTTCATTCTGGCAGACGTCTGTCCTTACTGCTTTTCCACAGACTCTCACGCCGACTCGTCGAGATCCTGTCAATTCTCTTTTCGCTGGTGTGGGTTGAGTAGCCGCTTACCTCGAAGCGTTTGTTGAACAGAAGAGCCCTATCGTGCTCTTACGGTTTTCAATGTGCCTATCGAAACGAACTGAGGCATATAAAGGAAAAGGAACTTTTTCCGCAGGCTTTACCCTTTAGGGCCGGATATGATCATTGTACAGGTCTTTACGTTCGGTGGGTACCGTGATGTCTACAGACACGTCCATTCGGTATAGCACTCCCTGTTCAGCGGCTGTCCGGTGCGTCTCATGTAGCCGGGGCGCGTGCCTGCAGTCGAGCTAAGGAGCCGTCCCCACTGCATGGAGCACTCCATAGCAAGCCGTGCCCAAATTTCATATGCAAGGTCGCTCAAGAAGATGCACTGGCATCTGTTCGGCTGTATTGTGTCTTGAAAAGCCTTGGTCCCATCATCCTAACCCCACCAGTGTGGGATCCACACAATCTACTGTTCGAACATTACTTATCTATAAAGTTCCAGAAATTTTCCTCCCTTAGTTGTGGACGAGAAGAGCAGCTGTTAAAATTTTCCAACTCAGGCTTCCACGCTTCAGTGTGACCGAAGGCGGGTCCTTTGGGGAACGAGAGAAAACGCTCGTTCACATGATACCTACTGTATGATATCCTCGTATACTATGTTGCGCACAACAACTTCCAAACGCCGGACCGCAACCAGGTATGGCTGTGCACAGTAGGCCCCAGCATCTGACTTGCATATACACGTGTACCCCACACAGTGACCCTCGGCTGGAACGGTAGACGCGTATCTCGATTGACTCTTCAGGCCTTAGATTCACCTCACGTCGCACTCCCTCTTCTTCACGATGCAGCGCTCTCAATTATATATATTCTCTTAAACGCTACCTCGATCGGGTTTTTCGTATGATGCGTTCTGTCGCGCCAGTGACATGTTACACGCGGCACTGCGAACTCTTTAACAGCCAGCGGCTTGCGATACGTTTCTGAAGTGTATTGGTAATATCTATCTGACTGGTGAATTTTCCCATTCAAGGCTCCCCGATCATCGTCTCCGCCACATGGTTGGCGTGTCGGGGCCCTCGATACCGCAAGTCGTAGGGTCGCTTGTCAGAATGAGGGCCCTTTTCAGGCCGCTCGGATCAGTGCCCGCCTGCGTATTTAGTTGGTCAGCGCTGCCCTTCTATTGTCCATACACATGCAACAGTGCTTCGTTATGATATACTGCAGCGAGAGACTTGACGGTGCTCCACGTTCTCACCTGAAACGTTAGAACATGCGCTCGCAGTACGTCTGTGACTGATGGAGCTGGGGGGCTGTTTTTAATGCCCAGAATTGTCTCAGGATTTTGACCTGCGCCCGGAATATCACGTGCAGAACGTGCTCCGACTGCCAACTGCTTGTGGATATGTGAGGAACTGCGTTGATCCTGGTTCTGGTTCGCGTCTCTATTGCGTACATACAGCCGCATATATCCACTGTATTTTACTGTGGGTGGACAGTTGCAGCGGTAAGGCGCGTCGGCGGTGCTGTTGATTGAGCACGACACCTCTCCACGGGTGATGTATAGGGTACCTCCACCGTATGTATTCATATTGGAGCTGTTAGTCATCAAGACTTGAGCGAAATGTTATTCTTTGAGAGTCACCGTGAGCCCTCCGTATAATGTGTGTGAACAGTGCGTACTCACGGTAATGTTGGCGTGTCCCGCACCATATGTGGTGGCTGCAGACACATGGGTGCCTGCACAAGAATAGCAAATACGTGTTGTGCATTGGTGGACTGTGCTAACGATGAAAGCGCATCCGAGCAGACAGTAGCATGGAGAATGTCCTACGCGTTACGGCGCTACATAAGGAGGGGCATTTTCTGACTTTTATGTACCAGCGGATGTGTATGTACATGTACGTCTGTATATTTTTATAGACAACTATATGAATAGACTACGACGTCTGCAGGTGCCGGGCATGCATACCCAGGTTTGCGTTTGAGTGAACAGCTCAGGGTTGTCATTGTCCCTTGCGTTCCTCTTGCCACATACGGCTCGGCGTCTGCAGGTCATCGACGGCAGTTTCCAAGAGCAAATCAAAAAAGGCCTTTCATGGATCGTTCAAGCTGGTGCGGCAGCTTCTCTTTTGTTAGCTGCCGGATTTGTCACCACACTCCTTTACAAAAGGGGTAAGCGCACAACCTTTGTGCTTAGGTCTTGTATGTGTCCAATGCGTGCGTCGCTGTAGCCTAGTGCTATCTGCTTGGCGCGTATACATGCGACAGTCGCGACTTTGTATGTATGTGCTGCAATACAAATGAGTCTCCTGAAGGGAGGTACTATATCCAGGGTATGGAGCGTGAAAGCCGTTGTCAGGATGGGAGCGACGCGTGACCTGGATCACCACATAATCTGTTGGCGTGATTTCGAGCACACCGCAGATCTGCAGGTAGTCTATTATGGGCTGGAATTTTCTCAGAAACGATCTGTTTTGAAAGTGGGGTGCCGCTATGTTGAACTGCAGAGAACACAAGCTAAAACTGAGGTACCGTCCATCCCGGCTTACGTGTGCTGGGGCCTGATTTCAGCTGGGGTTTCAAAGGGCTTTGTCGCGGGTGCGTCTCTTAGGAGTGAGAAGGTGACATTAGTGAACGAATGCAGGGGTAATCTGTGTCAACTTCCCGATTTGACCGCGAGCGTTGACTCTGAGTCCGCCTCCTCTAGGAGGACGTCGGGCGCCATCGGTCGGTTCCCCTTTTTCGCTAAAAGGCAGCGCTGCCTGATGCGCGGTGGGGAGACTTCGCTTAAATTTGATTGACGATCGCGCAGAGAGCGTGCTAGCTCTCGCACGAGAGTACCCAGCACATCGAGGCGCTGCGTTCCTCGGTGCGTTATCTAGAAATACTGGGACGGTATTGCTCAAAGGGCATTTGTGCTAATGGCGCAGCGCTTATGAGAATTTCCTCCCACAGGGAGGAATCTCTGACACAGATCTGGTACGCAGTTTCAGTTGTCGCGGGGTGGATCCGCTCCGCAATTGTAGTGCACGTAGACAGAATGGTTTGATCCAGTAATCAGGTTAGGGCATACGGTGGTGAGACTGCTCAACCCAGCTACCTCCAGCATGTCAGCTTTTGATCGCCGAGCTGCAGGTGTATCCGCGTGATTGGCTGCGCTTATGCACATTTGTTGAGGAAGGCGCAGGTGGGTGATGAGAGCTGACTGTTGGTGTAGCTTAGATTTGTAGAGGGTGTCAGGTGAGTCGCGCCTCGCGATGAGGCGGGAACAGTGTCTGGAAACAACAAACTGAACCTCAAGGTGAGCTCACACCTTGACTGCGGTGGGGTACGTCCGATACTCTCTATGTGTGAGCAATTAAGAGGACAGAAAAGGCGGAGACGTGCAAGACTGCGTGCAGTTGAATACGTGGGCAAAGGCATTCCCTTGATGTCGTGTGCTCAATCCTTATTCGCAAAGTCAGCACGGCGGAGTAAGTAGACTCGTGTCCTGCAAAGTGCGAGTACTGCGTTTTCAGGCGCTGCAGAGCCTACCTGCGGCCGAGCTTCCGATCGCCCGCATACTGGTTCACGAATGTCAGGGCAACCGTAAGGAGAGAAGTCGCTGGTAGGCCTAGCGCGAAACAAGCGAAACGAAGGTTCTAACAGAACTTCCCCTATGATTGCACGGTCTGTCTGTTGCTGCACGAAGCGTAGATAGGTCGCTTGTACAATTGTGTATCACGTGAAGTGAGTAGTTTCAGGGAGGGTGAGCTTGTCTTCGGGTCCACGTAGACACTGCACGATGCGGGGTATCACACTGCACAAAACCGTTTGATTAAATAGACGTCCTTGACGCCGAATCACTATGTATTCCCTTTGGACATAAGATCCAGTCCCCCGACGGTTTAGAGCAGGGCACTTAGATTCTTGCGCGCCCACTGCGACAATAAAGTTTCTGTGGAGTCGCTATACTGAGTGATACACGCAACACTCTACTGCCCTCGTCAAGACGCCTGCTCCCGTATAGCATTTGTGGGGAGATGCTATCACCTGACCTGTGCAGCAACTCGTGAACTATAATCGCTTTCCTTTGAACAATATACGGAGTTGCATGTGCGACAGACCAGTGATTGCGTCGCTGACGAGAGCGCCTCCGGCCGTCCATATTATTTTCAGCTCAAGGATCAGCAGGTAAGTGCAGTCCCGCGTCGGATTTCGGACTGTGTTTGTATGATTTGCAACGCTCTGACCACTAAGTCGCTAATATACCAGCATTTCCCACCCTAAAGTGCCTGATGTTTTCGGCTGCTATATGAGCTAGACTACCTGCAGCAGGTCGTGCGGCAGTCGCACATTAAAGCTGTGCTAAAGTAACATCCTTACCTGAGCGCACTACGTGAGGGCCATGCTCTGTGCAGGTGTGCACGGCGCCTGCCATTCGAATGCGTGGTCTGAGCTACACACATTCACGGCTGCATCAGTGGATGAATACGGGTGCAGCTCGAGGTGAGACGTATGTTGACGGAAGTGATACGGCTTGTCAGCTGCTCGTCAAGCGCCTGCGACTTTCTGACGTGCATCTGCGCGACTGTGTGACGTCGCTCGTAGAGGAATGAGTCTGTTACATGGAGAGAAACTTTGCAGTGCGGGGGATCCTCCGGAGCGTCCATCAGCTTCCAACATCTGCACGCGCTGCCTGGCGCCGCAGAACGGTACAGATGATGTCACACCACTGAACTTCCGCGACTGGGGCCGCACGTGACCGTGAGGTGGACATCTTATTAAGGACGGTTCTGGATCTCCTACTGCGTCTCAAAACACGTTACCAAGAGAGGCGGCGGCGCTCAATGCAGGCTCAACTAACAAGACACTCATCGTAGCAGACATCTTGGAGTCTTGTTTGCTTCCTCCGAGTCTCTTTCAAAGATCTGAACCCGCGCACGCTTCTCCGAACCTGCTAGCTTGCTTCTTCGGCGCTCAGTTTTGCTCACACACATGTGAGGGAGTGTTAGAGGCGAGGATTCGTGCTCACAAAATCATAGCGTTTGTATCGTCTGTCGAGTAGAGAATTTTGCTTGTGCAAGCACGTCGAGCAACACAACGAAGTGTTTTGACACCCCTCTTCCGTTCAATAGGCCACCACAAGTGTCGTCCTGTAGATACTTCTTTTCAGGGACAAGTAAGAGTAGTTCTGTTTGCCCTTGGCAAGCCAGCGCCTAATCACCTGACTGCGCAGAGTGCATGTGCGACAGGTAGCTGACTGCGCAGAGTACACGTGCAACAGGGAGCTGGTGCGCAAACGAGAGAAATCGTCCAGATCCTGGGCCGCGCTGAAACATATGACGGACAATCTGTGCGACGTCCTCAACTTAATCCAGCGGCAGAGAAATTAAAGACGATGACCGTGATTCGTGAATCAATGCCTAGCTGCATACCACTGTGTATAACACTAATGCACATGGAGCACAGCTGCACTCCGTAATACGGCACAGCGGATTTGACAACTCGCTGCCGTCTGCTGCTCGGTTCAACGCTGTAACTATCATTTAGCCATGTACGGTCATAATGTGTCTGGCTGTAACTGTGGATACAGGCACTGGTAAAGCACACCTACTGCAGTGGGACCAACGAAACGGAAACGCGGCTGACGGTGCAACCTCGTACTTGTCTGCCAGCTTGCGTCTTGTTTGTCAGTACGGAGCCTGGCATGACTCGCTTAGCGTCGTCGGATGATGCCTGCAGCACGCGATTGCGTTCCTTACTAGTCTGCGTCCAAAGCCTACGGCTGTATAAACCCTGGTCGGTAGGTCATGTGGAACGTGCTACGAATTGAGCAGGTCTTGGTAAGGCTTCAAACACCTTGTGCGCCATTGCTAGCAAGGCAGAAACGTCTCTGCCTGTTCCATTTTCGAGGTTACGAAGATCCTTGACACGCGTGTACATCCGTGTTGGACGCGGTTTAGGTACTTGTCGATACAGAGTGCGGTGAGGGCAGACTTCTGAAGGCCGCCGAATGGCGCTCTATCTCTCGTATTACGTACATTGCGAATCGCAACTTATGCTGGACTAGCCGAGCTGCTCCGGGAATGGCTCTACACATGAACATAATATTTTTTTCGGGTGGAGGAAATAATGTGTGCTTCTGTGTTTTTAAGCAGAACTGTTTCGCGTTCCCACTGCCGGCAGGCTCCGGATCCCCATATGTAGTCCATTCATGACGTTGCTGAGACCGTCAGGGCCTCTACGGACCTCGGTTGGTAGCAGCATAAGGGTGACAGAGACGGCAGGACGGGGCACCCCACTTGAATCAACTTTAGAAATTTGGGGGAGGCTGTGACAACGTTTCTGTGTAGTCGGACCGCAAGTACTGCGTGTCTAAGACAGCGCATGCAGAGATTTGACGTGACAGGAGCCTTCCGCAGTCACCGGAAAGACGCCTGCGGGGCGCTTGTGAATATGCGAGTCCACCGGTAGGCTGTCGGCTTGCAAACCCTTCTGGACAGTAGCCCGTTTTCGGCACGCAGCACAAAATGAGGAAGATGTACGTAATCAGGCCACAAGAGGCTTCTAGAGGTACACTCGGGCAATCAGCGTAAACGGTGATCCAGCTAGCGGGACACGAAATCTTTGGGCACTCGGTCTGTCAGATACAGGTAAGGAATACACGTATATATATGTATATATATCTATGTATCCTCAAATGGGGTTCCAAACCGTTTGACAGCATTCCGATGGCACGTTGTGTGTCGGGGTATGAATGTTGGGGAGCCCATACCACTGTCAAGGTGAAGCAGGTTTGCATGCACCCGTGCATCTTCCTAGATAGTAAAGCTTGTATTGCTACTGACGCATCGCCCGCGCTTCGTTTTAGCTCGTTTGATGGGCAGTTTCGGCATCGGGCACGCACAGCAGCCCCGTGCGGGCTGTCCGTAGTAAAAGGTTACCGTATGATCAAACACAGTCATGATTTTCTGCTCGCGGTAGACAGGTGTCGGTGTAGGTAGTCTGGCGTCATTGGGATCTGTGGCCGTTTTGTTCGCCGTGAAAAACGTCTTGAGATGAGGCCTGCGACCGGGGCTATTCTAAAGGAACTGGCGACTCGCCTACTGGTAGGGAAAATTTGAGTTGAGAGCGATGACAATGTGAGGCTGCTACGCTGGGACAGTACATGCCGGTAGGCGTTAAGCGCAGCCCCAATGCTGGCATGCGACGTTGATATTATAGAATTTTGAGGATACCGCGGCATGGCTACTGCTGGAGACGCTGGGACTCGTGTAGGACATTGCTCGCGATGGTCACACATCCGCTCTAGCTTGCTGGCTTTCCCACAAGAGTGGCGTGGCACAGATAGGAGTAAACGTTCTGCATCGCTTTCAATTCCTGCGGTCCCGTCAACCAGCGCCCTGCCAGTTCGCGTGTTGAAGTGGATAGCACGAGGTTGTTTGTGCCTGGAGGCACCTTTCATTGGAACTCAGAGAGGACAGAACGCTGTGGACTTGCCGTGTGCGGCGGGAAAAGAATCATCCGTGTCAACATCGGCAGGTCCTGGGACGGCGCCGAGGCCCGCACACGCAAGTTCTGCTCATCATATTAAACCACACAGCTGAGCTTAGGAGCTTTCTGTAGAGTGAGGGCCAGAAGCGGTTTCCAGCATGCATTTGTGTCCTTTCGGTGACAAGGGGAAGTATTTTCTTGGAAAGCTATATCCTAGAGACGCGCGGCGGCGACAAAGGTTTTAAGGGATGGGAAGGATGTTTAACAAAGCGTCAGACCGGACGATGTTTTGTGAGGACCATAAGCGCACATGCTGCGGCTTTTCTAACAAGAGGTTGCATGCTTGCGCGAGATTCAGCGCTCAACTTGCATGGCTCAAAATAAAGGAGTCTGAACCCATTCGAGCACAGGATCAGGGTGTGTGTTCACATCTTTGCCAACTGCTCAGAAAGTAAGTTGCATGCAAGACGACACACACCTTGCGAGTCGCATGCAGGTGTTTAGAGATGCACGTCGTCTCCGGGGCAGGATGTTATTCTACCGGCTCGCTTGGTCGTTGAAAGGAAGGAAGGGCAAGGCTCGCAGAAGCCTGTATTTGCGGAGATTGTGTGAGGAAAAGCACGTAGAGCCTTCACACTGAAGAAGAGGCATTGGTGTGCACGGGAGTGTGCCTCACGGTCCTTCGTGATCTTTTCCGTTCCTTGTTATGAGACTATACTTTGCATCAAGGAGTACAAGGCTTATGATGTACCGATCGGCTGTGCTAGTACGAGAGACGCATAGATCTAAGACACGTACACAGCAGCTTGGTGTGACTCAGATATAGTGGACATGCAAGTTGTGCAGCGTCGGGATCTGGATGTTACGACGTCCGTAGAAAGTAAATCTAGTGGGGATGCATCTACTGCAGAATCTAGCGATACTACTTGAGTCACAGTGAGTGTTTTTCTGGGCTGCTGACGACGCCATTGACACGCAGTCCTGTTGAGCCAGCCGGCAGTTGACGCGAAGAGGTAGCGATTGCCTGCGACGCACACATTGACGACTGAATAAATCTTGGGAGCCTGTCTCGTAGCCTAGCCAGGAATAGAGTAGTGGGCACGTAACTCAGTGTAGCACTCATGCCAGGCAAGATGAGCAGCGGGGAGGGCAGTCCACCCCCTTTGATATGCTGTTCGAGAAACGCGGAAGGTATGTTCAAAAAACAGAAGCATTACTCTTCACCGCCAAATGCATTCGCTCCTCCAGGTGAGCACCCACAGCCCCATGGGATACGACGGCCAATATGTATGAAAGTATACGTAAGCATATCCATATATATTTGTATATATATATATATATATACATGTATATGTGTATGGACTTGTGTATGTGGCGGAGAGATGCATTGGAGAGAGTTGAAAGAGATAGAGAAAAAGGGGGAGGGAATGGACATAAAGCGGCAGCGTTCCTACAGCAGTTGCGCAGTTAATTTTATTAGAGTATGTGTCAGCGTGTATTTGGGCAATCAGGACAATGCCGACATCTGAGTCACTGTTTTGTTGGAGATGCCTGATGAAGAGAGGCTGCACGGTGTATCTACATTCGTGCTCTACCCATGACGGCTTCGGCTGCTTCGAAATGCACCGGCGCATCCTCGAGTGGCGCCACTGAAGATTGCTGCGCCCGGGCAGGGACTTGCTTGCGAGAAGCTGCTGTGTCTCGCACTCAACAAGGAGGTGCCTGTGTGGAAATGCAAGACGCGGTGCATGTTGCTGCGAAACTTGTTCTGAAGAGGTCACGGTGTCCGTCGATGCCGGCCTTGTGCCAGCGGGCGCTAGCTGGCTGGTTGACTACACAGGTTACGCAGCGGCGTGCCTCGGCACTGTCTACTGCCTCTGTGGTGCGTGGCCTCTCAGAATAGATAGGAATTCAAATGAGAGTCGTTTACAGAACACAGCAGCTGCGCGATGTAGACTGCGGCAGGAAAGCGGGTATCGCGGCAGCCAGATGCTCCCGTGCCACGATAATTTGTAGTTGCATTTCTGTGGCTCACTAGAATTTGCTTCCAAGGCACGCATTAACAGTTTGTTCCATGTATTGAAGGACTGGAGTGCCGCGGGAGATGCGAGCTCTTGCAGCAGGGAATTCGGGAACCACTGATCACGTAGTTGTCTTGCAGCATTTTTCGCCGTTTCAGGCCAAAGGGAAACGAAATCAAGGTAGGCCGCCTCCGCACGCTATGCTGCTCGGGAAAGATGGTTTAGCGTTCCCTTATGAGGTATTTTTCCTGTACACAATGCAGGTCTAGTTTGACGCGGCGGCAGCTTTGTCGTTCGCTTATGAAATACTTCTTTATCGCGCGATGCAGATCAAAGTGCAGCAGAAGACTGGTATTTCGTTTCCTCAAGAAATATGTTTCGTTGAAGTCTCGGCAGTCGGATGAATTGCTTTGAATAGAGTTATAGAAACCGTAGTTGAACACTCCATGACATCGTCGTGTAGTCAGGCCTATTAGACACGGACACGGAGTCCCATCTGTAGTGGTTTAGACATTCGAAATGTTGAGGGCTGAGAGGTCCTGGAAAAGAAGCACTGAATAGCAGTAGGCCTCAGCTTTTGCTATAGAAGGTGACGACTTACCAGCTGTAATGATAAAGATCCTTGCAGGACGCTGTGGTACTGATCTCCATGATGAGCGTCACGAGAGTCTGCGATCATAGCAGCCTTATACTTCATCAGAATGCGTCAGTGAAAAATGGGTCCATTAATCTAGTTGGTGAGCAATAAGAGGGTCGCAGAGGTGCAACTGCTGTGTGAAGTTGGGCTCGCTTCACGCTCGTCAGACCAGGAGTCTTCGTACCTAGCTGCCTTGACCTGCTCGTTCCAAAGTATGCGTCGTATACTCATGTCTGACGAAGTTTACTGGAGAGCTTACCCGTGGCTGATGCGTCGAAAAATGCGCTGCCCTTGGTGTCGTCGGTAAAGATGCTACCTTTGCAGCGGATAGAGAGCCCGCTGCCCCTTGGAGACAACTGGCGTGCTAGGCTGTTCCTTCAAGCTTGAAATCACTGATTTCACATTTTCAAATCTGGCACATCAACTACTGAAAGCTCGGACTACCTTTCACGGTAGGTGGGGATGAGAGTGTAGAGGGCTCGGAGACGCACTCGACAACCGATGTCTTTACAGATGGCTAGTCTACGAAACGGCTACTGCTAGTACGGATTAGCGCTTTAGTACCAAGTGAATGTGCAGAAGTCCTTCCCCTCAAGGAAACGCTAGTAGATATTCGGATACTGTCCAGTTGTTCATTTTACTCCAATTGATTACGTACTACTCTGGTAAGGTTCAGGGATGACCGGTGAGGGGCAGCATCGTCATTTCACTCTTTCTGGAGCTGAGAGAGACCAGAGTGCCGTAGATACTTGCCTTTGCCCGTCCGGTCAAAGAAACAAGTGAGCATGAGTGTTCAGACGACAGCAATTTTTAGTTAATAGTTAATCAAGGATGCACACTTGTACGCAGGGTAGCTCGTGTTGTCTCCGAGTTCCGACGGTTGATGTGTGATCCTATATTATTGATATGCTGTGAGTCCATGCACGTGCTTCTGTGGAAGGGTGCAGGTCCGCATGACGACGGAGGCGTGCGTTTGGTTAGCCAAACTGTATGCACGCTAGCGATTCTCTCTGCGGCGCCTTAGACCATTACTTTTCCGCTCAGCGCATCAGGCTGCGGTACTGCTGTGACGACCAAGCCACTCTCTTCTAAGCTTGAAATCCCCACACGAGAATAGGTATTCAATATAGGAGCTGCGGGCTGTGGAGATGTGAAATCTGCTGGAGGACTATGAAAGCGCGGGTCTTCCTGGTGCCGTCAATGATTGCTCGGCGGTTGCACACGTAGTAGTGTATATATAGATACCATCTGGGCTTCAATACAGATATCCTCGAGGAGCACGAAGCGGCGTATTCTCTCGCATTTTCCGTAAAAGGCTGCTACCTCCTTGAGAACCCAATTCAAGTGCTGAGCCAACAGCAACCTTGCTATTCATTTTAGGAGGTAGGCTGAGATTCCAGTGATTCGGTGGACTCCTTCAGAGGCAGAGACTTCAGGCAGTGCAGTGCTCTTCCTACGTGTGGGAGCGCCATAACGTATTATGAATATGCACGTACACATAGGTGCAGTGGGGGGGCCGAAGAAAGTGTCGCGCTTACAACCGTGGTGGTCGAGGGGCAGAGTAACAGGATGCGCTCAATATTGTACCGCTTTATATGCGGGGCGCAATACCATGCGGAAGCAGGTCCTGATCTGGGGGCGCTCTGCAGGAAAGGTGGCCGTTAGCTGCTTGAGCAGCTTATGCACCGCGTGAAATACGAGGAAAGACAAGCCACGGCATACGGGGGAATTAGTAGTGGCTCCACGCTGGCTTAGGGGCAACAGAGACCGCAGAAAGTAGAGCGCCTGTGCCTATGGTCTGTTAATAGACGCCGCACGCTCGTTCATGATTCTGCACGTGACCAAACAGGGAGGATGGTAGTACGGGGAATATTTATGCGCGGGAGGTTCGTGCCATGATGTGTGATAGGACCCGAGAGCACATGCTTGGGCGGAGGAAACACGGTTTCAAAAGACATGGATGTTTCAGCTGCATGCCATGATCCACACTATACCGTGCACGACGGCGCTCTTGGAATGTACTTAAAAATGGCAACGCTTCTCTGGTAATTTTTTTTGATGAGAGGCGGAGGTCTTACTTGATCAATTTGTGCAAGGCTGGGCTGGCCTGTGGTGAACTTTCTTCCGTGGGCTCGCAGCGACCTAGAACAGTTCTCTGTGCAGCCATTCCTTGTTTCGATAGGTTATACATTTGTGCTAGTGCACCTGATGTGAACAACCGGCTTGAACTCATGGGTACCGAACGGCAGTTACACACGCACGCTTCCCGCGAGGAAGCGTGGCGCACACGAACTCCCACAACCCTGAGAGCTTGCGCCAATGGTTGGTAAGCAAGCTGTGGACACTCGCAGGTCTCTGCGTCCCCTGAACCTGTTGAATGTAGTCTCCTGCATGCCTGGTGTCGCATAGATTGATAAATGTAGGTTGTGGTTCCGATTAGCAGGTGCCCTGCTAAGCGAGTTCAGCGCATAAACTGCAGCGGGTGCTGTGTGCAGCTTCGTGTGATAGGCTCAGCTACTGTGCTCGATGCTACTTACTTTGGAAGACTTGATCATGATGTTCATAAGTGCGGTAGATGTAGTGCCCGGGACACCTCTAGCTTGCTGCAAGGTGTTCAGAACTCTAATTGGTCTGCATGAGGCCGGATGTTTTTCTGCGCCGTTGATTTAAACGGACGGACTCCGGGAAGAACGTTCGCTGCCACGCAGCAGAGCGTATACCGACCTCGCCCCGTTGTTGTTGCGGATTCAGCATCAAACTGCACTGCGAGATCATTGATGATTGAGTGTACATACGAGTTCTACGCATTGCTGTCCTTCACAGGAGGTAAGAACGGTGATATTCTGCAGGGTCGGTTTGCAGGCAATAGTGTTCGAGAACTCGGTATCTGCGGCTGGTTCTAAGCTGTGTTATTGTTTCCTGCTCTCGAAGCCTAGGTGTGCAGAATATGAAGGTTGCGATGGTGCGTCCGCTAAATGCGTGCAATCTTCGAAATTGCCTGAGTGCGCACTGTCATGGCTGTGCAGCTTGCCTGATGTCTTCCTAGTGGATAGGTGTCAAAAGATCGAGTTGTGCATGCACAAGGCTGCCAAGTCTCACGATGGAGGCTCAGAGTTGCCAGGGATATGTGGGAAGCAGGCGCCAATTACTAGATAGACCTGTTGATGTGCCAGGTCTGTGCAAATCAAGGTGTCGCTACTTTAACAAACACTCCGTAGGTGCACCCTGATGAACTGCGGTGCATCTCGTTTGTAAAGTGTTTCGAGCTAGTTTGTTGGCTGCGGGGCTGCTCACAGAAGAATTACGGTGTAGATCGCCTGAGGAGGCAATGCCCACTGCACCCACGAGAGCTAGCAAGCAAAGCGATGGCCTGCTCAGCAGTCCGAATGTACGCGTCATACAGAGTATGCGCCCGCCGCTACACTCATGAAAGCAGCCGCTTAGAATAGGCCTTGCACTTCTGTGTGTGCCTGCAGGTGCGCTTCTTATGCGGTGCAACGCTACATCTCCGGAGTGTGGACCGGGACTGAGTAGAGCGGTAGCATAGCCTCACGGCAGCGCTTCCCTGCAGCAGTCAGTCACTTCGAGTCCATCTCCATCTTGTGCTCAGTTGTTGACTCGTTGCACGCTTGGTGATGCAGTAGACATTTTATGAACAGACTGAGAGCATCCGGGCGGAGGACTACAGCTCCTGTAACTTGAGTCAATCTGGTATTTGCGAGGTCTTTTCCGATAGGGCGAGCCGTTGGGATCCGAAATTGAAGGGGAAATAGCGATGTCTCTCTATGCAGAACAGTCGGAGCACCTGTTAACACCAGCTTTCTTAGGAGTCCAAGCTGTAACACTACTGGGCAGAAGAAAGTCGGCAGCATGCCGACGCAGACGGGCACCCAATGTAAGAAAGTAAGCGGCTGCGGATGGCGGAAACGAAGTTAACTGGCGTCCTTCTTGCTCGTGTTTTCTCGTAGCCCGGTCTTATGCTGGGGTCGATGCATACACATCTGTCAAGTGTCTTACTATTCTTAAACGCAGCCGTCGATGCTCAATGCAGAACAGTATCAGCGCGTGGCGCTGCAAGGCTTCCATTTGGGCAGAGGCTTGCGTTCCTTCCTAGTGTGCCAGATACGGCGTTATGACTGCACGAGGGCAGAGGCGCAGAGGCATGTTGTAATGTCAGCACGTCTCAGTCTCGGGAATCACCCGGTGGACTGCGCGGCATTCAGCTGTGACACTATCGGCGGTTTGGGTGAGTCCCTTCAAGTCTGTGCGCACGCAGGGGGCAAGAGCGCATGCGCTACGTGAGGAATATGTGTAGACATCGGTTTCGTGCGAAGTATGTGAGTCTTCGGCAGTCAAACTAAGTTGAAGTGCGATCCATTTGCGGAGGAGCCTTACGGACCTCTTGGTAAATGCTTTGTCAGTATGGTGTGCGCACGACCTTCACACACCGGGTAAGCTTCTCAAAACCCCCAGGTAGCTAGTGCGTTACGCTACAGTCCCTTTGGCGGCTATATTCTGCCAGAGGCTGCAAAGCATGTTTTCGAGTTTTTGTGTGGGAGCTGGTTCCTGCAGGAGCGATAGCAGGCATGGAGGTCTGTGAGGTACCCTATAGGAGTGTGAATGGTACATCACGCAGGGCGGTGCCAGGAAAGCTGACGCGCGATCATCCTTGCTCGCGTTTATACAGGGTGGTAGGACAAATCCAAGTTGCACGGACGTCTTCGTTACTGCTGGGCTAAAGGCGGTAACACGGCAAACTAGAGGCTTAGCTCAGGATCGCGTATAGTAGCATTAGCATGTTTCGAGTGAGAGGCACATTCGTGTTAAGGAGGTAAGGAAGCAACATATGGAGTAGAGCGTTGCGCTCCTTTCCATAGTTCGAGCTGACGGAGCGCTTCCAAGGACCAACGGCTGCACCCGTGTCAGCTCTTGGAGTCTGCGCAGGGCCAGGTGCTTGTGAGTCGTTGCAGTTTTCATGTACCCTGTGCAGGCGGGCACACGTGCGGCGGTCGGGCCCCTACACCCGTTGGCTTTACAACCAGTCTAACAATAGCAATAGACCTAGAAAGTAGCCCCTCCTTTGTTCAGCGAAAAACCTGCAGCATGGGGAGACGTTCAGCGCTCCTAATGTTGCAGGCTGGCGAACTCTAAGAAGCATCACAATTCCAAACTTCCCGCTCACGGAGTCTCATATATGCTCTGGTAAGAAGCAATGCATGACAGGTATTCCACGATCAGGTGTATACTCTAGGGCAGTCGCACGCAAGTAGTAAGGAGAGCAGGACAGGCACGCTGTTGATGGAAAGTAGGAGCTGCACGCATGCTTGGGACAGGTGCGCACGTATGGATGTAGGCGTGCGTTTGTCCTGTGTATGTGTATGGTACTTCGCTCCCAACGCAGAGTGTAGGCTACTTCATACGTCCCAATCGGAAGTATGTGCCGGATGAGGTGCCTCGGTTTAAGCTGTCTCTAGAGAGAAGAGCGGCGTGTAGTGCAGAAGATGCTGAAAACCCCCGCTATGAGATTGATCCGTCGTGTTCCTTCGCAGTTCGACGCGCATTGGAAGGCAGAGAAGAAGCAAGACCTTTCGCTGGCCTGGCGCGTGCACTTAAATTGCTAAAAACTTTCTTTATAGCAGAATGAGGTGAGGTGGCAGGTGGTACTCTTACAGGGAGGCAGCACTACGTGCAGGGGAGCGTATGAGTAGCTACGCTCTGGGCGAGCTCATCTTGCTCGGCAAATGCTCTACGGTCTGGGAAGAGGCGAACTAGAATATAAGCTCTGTAAGGCAGGGGTTGGCGGTGGAGACATGCATTCGTACTGGTCGACAATACCATATTGTGTGTCCATTCAGCTTTTTTTTTGTCAGACCTGCATCTGTGTGCTGTAAACACCACGGTCGTATTTATGAAGTCGCCGGTGACGTGACAGTGGAGGGGCGATCTGTCTAAATTTTGAGCGATCTTTAGGATGTAAGAATTTCCACTGTATGAGATTTTCTATGCCTATGCATAGCTGTGGTGCCCCAATGGTGGTTTATTTTCAAAGGTGGCATCGCTTTGAGAGGAATAGGCCACCCAGCCGAACCCTCAAATAGCTGCCTGATAGTGTCGTGGCGCGTCGTAAGAGGCGGTTCTGCGTGCGGTGGCAGAAAGGCACGCGCGCAGGAGTTCTACCGAGGTATGCATCGGATAGCGACATACGTAGATTAGTAGGTAGGGGGTCGTTTGAAGTGGTGCGCTGGCTACGTTACAGCGTGAGACTCGTTTGCGTAGAGGTGTTCAACACTATATGCAATACATAATGCTATTATTTTCTCTTCTATGTCCCAGTTGGTACGTCACTAGGAGGGGCCGAAGCACGGCTGCCGAGATAAAATCCATCGACAAACTAGTGGAAGCTGCCGGAGCGGGAGTTCGCTCTAACGGTACGGCATTCGTTGGTGTGTATGTACAGAAATTGATACCACTACACTGGATTGCGGCGTGTATCTTGCTTTTCGAAACAATAATCGGCTACCTGAGGGAGTTATACGCGGGAAACAGGCCTAGCGTGGCAAATGACGGGGAAACACATCAGTGTGATAGGAACGCTGTTAGAAAGACGCATAGGGCGGTAGTGAAGACGCCGCAAAGCCACCGACGCGACTAGTAGTGCCAGAAAGCACGAGCAATTGCCACTCAAGCTGCCCACGTCACGGCGGCTCATGCGCAAGCACTGGTGGGGGCTGTTTACGGCGCAGCGGAGACAATGGAAAGTCAACAGGAGGCACACTTCGAGCAATCTGCGTAGGTTTCCAAGGACCGGTATAATGAACGAGCTCCACCTCTGCGCTTGAATGGCTGATGTGCATTGGTGTGTACACCTAGAAAGCGCTTACTAGTAGCTACATAGCTGTGGACACATCAGGTCTGATCCTGGTGAGTGCAGCTGTCGCTGGAAGGCACGGGGAACAACTGAGCCCTTCAGGCGCGGGCAGAAGGCTCAGTGTTTAGTTTCAGTGCAACAGTCTCAAATGCGCTGCATGTCGAACGAGCTCGCCATATGAGGAGCTTTCGGGTTGCTGGCGTCGGTCGCGCGTCTCCTGGATCGTAAATGGTTTATATAATCCGTCTCTGCGCCGTGAACGGCGCCGATGCGTCCCTGCGCTCCTTCAGTGTCCATGCAGCCTGCTCTTGTAGAAAGGAACACTTATGAATTTGGAGATGTATACTCGTGCTGGGGCACTGTGGCAAAAGGCTACATTGAGTCGTAATAACAGAAAAAACCCTCGTCTATATACGGGCAGTTCCTCTGCTGATGTATTCTGTTAAATTGCTCACACGGTGGCAGGCGGTTGTCTTTCTGCTGACAATAGAGAGTGAGCATCTGGCAGGGGCGGTAGAGTGATACCAAAATTCCACGCGTTCGCAGGCTGTAACGAGGTGCGAAGCTCTATCGGATAGGTATGCTTCTAACATGTGCGAGAATGTGTCCATGCATACCTCGGAAGGTCTTTGCGCTCCCATGGGAAGAAAACGCTGACTCAGGAGTAAGGTCTCGTGCATAAGTAGTGAGTCCGTCTCGGCGACAGAACGTGCGCGCATAGAACTTTATATCATTGTTAAGCAGCGCGCAGTCTCGAAAATGCTCAAAGGCGCAGCGGTTCACCGGCCTAGAGGTCTTGAAGGGAGGTCGGAAGCGATGGATTGGCACTTGAGGGGCACTGAAAAGGCGCGACCTGAAAAAGCGCACGGTCACCTGCCGGGAAAGGCCGACATAGGCTCTTGGCAGACCGCAGCATGCGCGCTCAGGCTCGAGCCCGAGGAGCGGCTGACCGTTACATCAGAAAGGCGCTATACGCTGCAGTTGCAGGAGGCTGCGTATGTCGGTGCTCGATGTGCTGCACACAGAAGAAGTCTCTAGCGCTTCCGTTGTTGCAGTGGGGGGTGTGCACAGCTGGCCATGTTCGTGACCTCTTACCATTATATTTGATGTGTTCACAGTACGTGCGCGGCTGCATCCGTAGGAGGAACGTGAGGGACGATGGTGTATACATGCTGTAGGGCTTGCTTGCACAGGTTTGTGCAAGGCCAACCGGAGTGAGATGATGCGTCAATGGTAGTAAAGTAGTAAAATCCGGGCAATGCCATGGAGGGGTATACGGTACACATGCGACGAGCCCGAAAGGGTGTCACAGGAGGAAGCCCTTTTCCGCATGGCAAAGCAGGCCCAGGCGTGTGAATACTCTGGTTAAGGCCGGCCCTCTTTGTGTCACGCAGCCCCGTGGGCGTCGCGGCTGTACAAGGAAGAGTTTGATGCGAGGAGGTAATGTAGGAAGTGGAGCGGAATAGGAAGCGTTCGCGTACCTGGCGTGAGCTAGGGTTTGCAGCGTGGCCGCTGGCGTATTTGACGTTGCTTCACGGCTTGGCTGGGTAGATGGTCGGAGAGTGGAAAATGTGTTTTTTTTTCTAAGGGTGGCTTTGTCACTTCCAGAAAGTGAGAACGAAGGGGATATTCTTTTCTGCTATCGGTCGGACCTGAGTGGCCTGGTGTGAAGGCGTAATATGGGGAATGGTGCGTGCTATAATTTGAACCTGTCGTGTGTCGTGTTGCGCGCTTAGAAGGTTGCCTACTAGCGCAGCCGGCGTACACACACGTATGTCCCGAAGAGGGACGAGCTGTAACGCCGATCCTCAGTATACGACGTCCTCCAGAGTAATCTTGTGTAGCCTTCAGTTTAGTACGGTGGTGTGCGGGATGTCAGAGCGTTCTTCAGTTCTTTCTAGGTGTTTGGCTCTTAGACGTCAGAGCGGTCTCTAGGCGGTGCAGGCTGCGGAGAGGTCCATTGTGAGGTGTACTCGGGCGTGGTGGTGAGGACAGGGAGATGCCATCTTGGAGAGTGTGGACGAGGGTCCAAGCGGTGCGGCAGGGATGTCGCTATTGAGATGGACTGTACAGTTAGTATCGTGTCCACAGTCCTGTTCTGTATAGTGGAGGCACATGTAGATCACAGCCGTCAGATGACAAATGGCGGCAAGGTGCGTTTGGAACGCAGTAGATGTTTGTGTGCCATTATAGGATGTAAGTGGTTTAGAGAGTAATCTGGCTTGGACCAATGCATGCTGTTCTGAATTGTGGGTTACATTGCAGGAGACTGGCGACTGTGATTGTGTCAGTATCCATATCTGTCATATACAATAGGTGAACACTCGAATGAGAACTCGTGCCGCGTTAGACGTTAAATATGAACTCTTCAAAGCAAATGCATGGTAGACCTGATGACCGAGTGTGGGAGGGAGGACGAGTGTTTGTCGAGCTGCGAGGCTGAGTCCGTGCAATAGAGGAAGGCCCGCTGTTGCCATTGCAGAACTGTTGCGATTTGCGAGCAGCGTGGCGGTGTTAACTCATACTGATACGGCGGAGAATCGGTGTGGCAGCGGTCACAGCGTTGGATTGAACGAAAGGCGGCACCCGAACGTAAGACTGGGCAGGTTTGGCGCCCTCACGTGCTTGTTAACGGGTTTTCTACAGCCTGGCATTTGCATTGCAAACGTCCTTAGCGAGAAACGGAGGTATGTTTTGCGGAAAGCTGGTAAGTCTGCAGGATGGTTACGGCTTGTTGTCGCACGGAGGGTTGGAGCGTGCTTGTTGAGGGGGTATCCACGTTGTGGTTGGTTGACCGCAGAATGTCACAAAATGTCCTATGGGTTCGTCTGCGTGCCTCGACGTGCTGAGCACCCCGGCAGACCTCACTGTGTGTCTGCGAAGGCGCAGGATGTGCAGCGTGCGTTTGCTTCTTTTCTGTATATAAGCGGGCGCAGGTCGTTTGCCGCATGTGTCTCGATGCAGCATTTTATTAGCATTCTGCGTGGGAAGCCACATCACGCTTAGAAGCACACCAGCCCGCAGGCGTCTGGTACGTGTCGTGGACTCAACCACTTCGTATGCGCCCCCGATCGGACGCTGCACGTGCACCGATACATGATGTGCCGTAATGGATTGTCGTCGGCGCGAGATCGCGTAGTTGTATTTCGGTCGTGTCTTCTAATGATGAGCAGTGCGCTCCATAGTGTGACATACGTGTACGTGCAGCGGTGAGTTGTACGGAAGGATGTGAGTGGAAATTGCATCTCTGCAGTTGGGCATGGACAGGGAAAGGGCAGAGGTCATCAAAAGGGTACTGTACTGTGTGATTGTGTTGACGCTGTCCAATGCACTGCACGCACGCGTATCCCATATGGAGTGCTTGCTTCCTAGCGGGCGTGTGAGTGAGGATGATGGCACCTTCGCAGCTGACATATATGAATGGTGTTCGTTCAGCGTGGGGATATCAGGCTGAACCATGTAGCCGATTAGGGCGCTGTAATCCTTATATTGAAATTTGATGCAGAACACCGTCAGAGCACATGCCACAGGAGTAGCAGGACGTACCCGCCTAGGGCATGAGGGGGTCTCCACGCGGGGGTCGCCGTGCGTGACATCTGCAGGTCCGCACACCAGCATGGAATGTGAGGACAATCGAGCAGGGTGTTGGCGCTGAGTACCCTGCATCCTTCATTTTTGGGCTGCCGCGGCGCCGTCTGCAGATGGTGGCTTTGCGGAGGGGAAAGGAGCAAGTGCAGAGGTAGCTGATTCATTCTGTAAATGATTGTACGAGTAATCCCGTGGCATCCTCGATGTGCACGTGGTGATGCTGCGGCAGTTGGTAAGATACCTGCTCGAATACCTGTAGCGTGGTGGTTTGGTCTCGATATGGCTCGCCGCTGAAGAGACGAACAGTTTGATGCTTGCAGTTTTACACATGGTATCAGGTGTTAATGCTGCCGTTTTGATAGATGCAGGACTAAGAACTCAATGAGTGACTGCGCGTTGCTGACAATGCTGATCCTGGTACCGGGTGCGGCATTCGTTGGGACTGGATTGAGGGCTGCTTTTTGGCTAGTTACCGGGTTGATAGCAACACGGGCGCATGCAGCGAAGACCGCAACCACGTAGGAGAAGCCTCAGCCTCAAAAGCGGCCTTCTGAGGGTCAGAATGCGCGTGGTGGTGGTGATGGTTATTTATAGATGCTTGACGTAATGAGGTGCAGCTCTGTAACGGGGAATCGCATGTCGTTGCGGGTCCACACACGTTTGCTATTCTTGGTGTGCGCCCAGGCTGTAAGCGGCGGAATGATCGGTTGATACGCGGGCAGCCTTACGGATTTACAGTGAATGGGTATGACGACAGTGGAGCACTGCTTGTGAGAAAGGCGGCACGCACTGGTGTGCGATCGCATCCGGTACCCCCTGTCCGGTGGCGTTATGCATAATGCCTAACGACGTTTGTGGGTTTTGCTGCAGCGCAACTGAGGTCTGGCGGTGCAGTAGAATGAGGATTGCATAAGAGTGCAACATAGTTATCTCCTGGATTTTTTCATCATTGCTGTAAGAGCCAGTCCTGAAGGAGTCACGAACACGGGGGTAACAATGCGTTGCATATAGAGCGCTAGAGGGATCCGGATGGTTTGAGCGCGCGACAACTTGTGAGTAGAGGCGGACAGCTGTGTGCGAGGGCCGCGTGACCGAGGGTATTTTGATCCTTATGTGTCGAGCGCAAGGTGACTCGTGGGTACAGGCGGGTAGCAGCGTGCGAAGGGCCCGGGATTGTGTGGGAGATTTGGTGAATCGTGGACGAGCGTTGGGAAAATAAGAGGCGTATTTGCATGTCGAGAGCAGCGCATGATGTAGTCCACCTCTTCGGGCGCGGAGCGGTGAAGGGATACTCGACAAGAATCACACACATGTTGAAACGTGTCGACTGCATTCGGAGGGGGTCGTGGACACGGCGGAGGCTCTCCTTCAACTGCATCGTATGTATGCGTGGGTGGAGATAGTAGAGACATGAATGCAGTTCCGTAGCTGGGGTGTATCTGATCTCTACCTCCGAGCGGTCACAGACGTGCATATGAGGCAGCGATGTCAACTAATTAGTCCGGAAGTTGAAGGGGCATGGGTGACAGGGGGCGTCGTCCTACGTGGAGACAATGCCTTGTGAAGGTGGTCTACTGTCGAGCGGCGACTGGTCCAGGGACGTGAACAACGGTAAATTGACATCATCCGTCAGCGACAAGAGTGGTGCGCCGGTGCGGGAGGTGACGCCGGTGCACGGTGTGATGCCGGTGCACGGGGTGAGGTTGAGCTTTGGCTGTGGTTGCAGCAAGAAGAAGAGAGGATAAGTGTACAGGTGTGGACGTGTGTCTGCAGAGCACATTGTGAGGATATGGGTCCTTACGGCGAGCGTAGCCTCATTTTGGCCGTTCTGATAATAATTTATGCAGAGCAGTTGATACTGTCCTCAGGAGGCATTTCGTACCACTTTGCTGATTCACCCCGCATGTGCTGTCTTCTCCAGGGGACACGGTCGTAGATGCATTTTTCTGTCTCTGTTAGAGAGTAAGGGGCTGAGGTGGGAGAGTGGAGAATGCGTAGGGCAGGCAAAACCGAATACTGGTGCGCCCGCGGGCCCACATATGTGTGGGAGTCTCGTGTGTTAGCGTGCTTGTAGCATGCATGAGTATGATGTGTTTTTGCATAGCGGGTCAGGTCTGATGGTTTAGTGCGCACACATCATGTGAGGAGGGGGGCGTGTTGCTTCGGAGACGGAGTTGCGTCTGGGCGTTTCTAGTTGCGTGCGACTGAGATTTTTACAGCCGCATACAGGTGGTTGTTTGCACGGTGATGCGCCTGCAGTGTTACATTCGCTTCTGCGGGTAAGATGATTATGGAGAGTATGGGTTGAAATCAGAGGGAGATCGGGAACACGGTCGCATATAACATGATCAAGTGCAACTGCAGGCCAAGGAAGGGCGATATCGGTTCAAGGGGGACCGGGGCATGCGCGCCGGAACTCGAGCCCGATGAGCGGCTGTGCGTTGCATGAAAGAGGCGCTATATGCTGCAGCTGCAGGAGGCTGCGTATGTCGGTGCTCGACGTGCTGCACACAAGAGAAGTCTCTAGCGCTGTCGTTGTTGCATTGGCGGGTTTGCACAGCTGGCCATGTTCGGGACCTCTTCTCACTATCTTTGATGTGTTCACAGTAGGTGTGCGGCCGCATCCGTAGGAGGAACGTGAGGGATGATGGTGTATACATGCTGTAGGTGTTGTTTGCACAGGTTTGTGCAAGGCCTACCGGAGTGAGGTGATGCGTCAATGGTAGTAAAATCCGGACAGTGCCATGGAGGGGTATACGGTACACATGCGACGAGCGCGAAAGGGTGTCACAGGAGGAAGCCCTTTTCTGAATGGCAAAGCAGGCCCAGGCGTGTGAATACTCTGTTAAGGCCGGCCCTCTTTGTGTCACGCAGCCCCCGTGGGCGTCGTGGCTGTACAAGGAAGAGTTTGATGCGAGGAGGTAATGTAGGAAGTGGAGCGGAATAGGAAGCGTTCGCGTACCTGGCGTGAGCTAGGGTTTGCAGCGTGGCCGCTGGCGTATTTGACGTTGCTTCACGGCTTGGCTGGGTAGATGGTCGGAGAGTGGAAAATGTGTTTTTTTTCCAAGGGTGGCGTTTTTGCTTCCAGAGAGTGAGAACGAAGGGGATATTCTTTTCTGCTAACGGTCGGACCTGAGTGGCCTGGTGTGAACGCATAACATGCGGAAAGGTGCATGCTAGAGTTTGGACCTGTCGTGTGTCGTGGTGCGCGCTTAGACGGTTGCCTACTAGCGCAGCCGGCGTACACACACGTATGTCCCGAAGAGGGACGAGCTGTAACGCCGATCCTCAGTATACGACGTCCTCCAGAGTAATCCTGTGTAGTCTTCAGTTTAGTACGGTGGTGTGCGGGATGTCAGAGCGTTCTTCAGTTCTTTCTAGGTGTTTGGCTCTTAGACGTCAGAGGGGTCTCTAGGCGGTGCGGGCTGCGGAGAGGTCCATTGTGAGGTGTACTCGGGCGTGGTGGTGAGGACAGGGAGACGCCATCTTGGAGAGTGTGGACGAGGGTCCAAGCGGTGCGGCAGGGATGTCGCTATTGAGATGGACTGGACAGTTAGCATCGTGTCCACAGTCCTGTTCTGTAAAGTGGAGGCACATATAGATCACAGCCGTCAGATGACAAATGGCGGCAAGGTGCCTTTGGAACGCAGTAGATGTTTGTGTGCCATTATAGGATGTAAGTGGTTTAGAGAGTAATCTGTCTTAGACCGATGCATGCTGTTCTGAATTGTGGGTTACATTGCAGGAGACTGGCGACTGTGATTGTGTCAGTATCCATATCTGTCATATACAGTAGGTGAACACTCGAATGAGAACTCGTGCCGCGTTAGACGTTAAATATGAACTCTTCAAAGCAAATGCATGGTAGACCTGATGACCGAGTGTGGGAGGGAGGACGAGTGTTTGTCGAGCTGCGAGGCTGAGTCCGTGCAATAGAGGAAGGCCCGCTGTTGCCACTGCAGAACTGTTGCGATTTGCGAGCAGCGTGGCGGTGTTAACTCATACTGATACGGCGGAGAATCGGTGTGGCAGCGGTCACAGCGTTGGATTGAACGAAAGGCGGCACCCGAACGTATGACTGGGCAGGTTTGGCGCCCTCACGTGCTTGTTAACGGGTTTTCTACAGCTTGGCATTTGCATTGCAAACGTCCTTAGCGAGAAACGGAGGTATGTTTTGCGGAAAGCTGGTAAGTCTGCAGGATGGTTACGGCTTGTTGTCGCACGGAGGGTTGGAGCGTGCTTGTTGAGGGGGTATCCACGTTGTGGTTGGTTGACCGCAGAATGTCACAAAATGTCCTATGGGTTCGTCTGCGTGCCTCGACGTGCTGAGCACCCCGGCAGACCTCACTGTGTGTCTGCGAAGGCGCAGGATGTGCAGCGTGCGTTTGCTTCTTTTCTGTATATAAGCGGGCGCAGGTCGTTTGCCGCATGTGTCTCGATGCAGCATTTTATTAGCATTCTGCGTGGGAAGCCACATCACGCTTAGAAGCACACCAGCCCGCAGGCGTCTGGTACGTGTCGTGGACTCAACCACTTCGTATGCGCCCCCGATCGGACGCTGCACGTGCACCGATACATGGTGTGCCGTAATGGATTGTCGTCGGCGCGAGATCGCGTAGTTGTATTTCGGTCGTGTCTTCTAATGATGAGCAGTGCGCTCCATAGTGTGACATACGTGTACGTGCAGCGGTGAGTTGTACGGAAGGATGTGAGTGGAAATTGCATCTCTGCAGTTGGGCATGGACAGGGAAAGGGCAGAGGTCATCAAAAGGGTACTGTATTGTGTGATTGTGTTGACGCTGTCCAATGCACTGCACGCACGCGTATCCCATATGGAGCGCTTGCTTCCTAGCGGGCGTGTGAGTGAGGATGATGGCACCTTCGCAGCTGGATGTATATGAATGGTGTTCGTTCAGCGTGGGGATATCAGGCTGAACCATGTAGCCGATTAGGGCGCTGTAATCCTTATATTGAAATTTGATGCAGAACACCCTCAGAGCACATGCCACAGGAGTAGCAGGACGTACCCGCCTAGGGCATGAGGGGGTCTCCACGCGGGGGTGGCCGTGCGTGACATCTGCAGGTCCGCACACCAGCATGGAATGTGAGGACAATCGAGCAGGGTGTTGGCGCTGAGTACCCTGCATCCTTCCGTTTTCGGCTGCAGCGGCGCCGTCTGCAGATGGTGGCTTTGCGGAGGGGAAAGGAGCAAGTGCAGAGGTAGCTGATTCATTCTGTAAATGATTGTACGAGTAATCCCGTGGCATCCTCGATGTGCACGTGGTGATGCTGCGGCAGTTGGTAAGATATCTGCTCGAATACCTGTAGCGTGGTGGTTTGGTCTCGATATGGCTCGCCGCTGAAGAGACGACTAGTGTGATGCTTGCAGTTTTACACATGGTATCAGGTGTTAATGCTGCCGGTTTGATAGATGCAGGACTAAGAACTCACTGAGTGACTGCGCGTTGCTGACAATGCTGATCCTGGTACCGGGTGCGGCATTCGTTGGGACTGGATTGAGGGCTGCTTTTTGGCTAGTTACCGGGTTGACAGCAACACGGGCGCATGCAGCGAAGACCGCAACCACGTAGGAGAAGCCTCAGCCTCAATAGCGGCCTTCTGAGGGTCAGAATGCGCGTGGTGGTGGTGATGGTTGTTTATAGATGCTTGACGTAATGAGGTGCAGCTCTTTAACGGGGAATCGCATGTCGTTGCGGGTCCACACACGTTTGCTATTCTTGGTGTGCGCCCAGGCTGTAAGCGGCGGAATGATCGGTTGATTCGCGGGCATCCTTACGGATTTACAGTGAATGGGTATGACGACAGTGGAGCACTGCTTGTGAGAAAGGCGGCACGCACTGGTGTGCGATCGCATCCGGTACCCCCCGTCCGATGGCGTTATGCATAATGCCTAACGACGTTTGTGGGTTTTGCTGCAGCGCAACTGAGGTCTGGCGGTGCAGTAGAATGAGGATTGCATAAGAGTGCAACATAGTTATCTCCTGGATTTTTTCATCATTGCTGTAAGAGCCAGTCCTGAAGGAGTCACGAACAAGGGGGTAACAATGCGTTGCATATAGAGCGCTAGAGGGATCCGGATGGTTTGAGCGCGCGACAACTTGTGAGTAGAGGCGGACAGCTGTGTGCGAGGGCCGCGTGACCGAGGGTATTTTGATCCTTATGTGTCGAGCGCGAGGTGACTCGTGGGTACAGGCGGGTAGCAGCGTGCGAAGGGCCCGGGATTGTGTGGGAGATTTGGTGAATCGTGGACGAGCGTTGGGAAAATAAGAGGCGTATTTTGCATGTCGAGAGCAGCGCATGATGTAGTCCACCTCTTCGGGCGCGGAGCGGTGAAGGGATACTCGACAAGAATCACACACATGTTGAAACGTGTCGACTGCATTCGGAGGGGGTCGTGGACACGGCGGAGGCTCTCCTTCAACTGCATCGTATGTATGCGTGGGTGGAGATAGTAGAGACATGAATGCAGTTCCGTAGCTGGGGTGTATCTGATCTCTACCTCCGAGCGGTCACAGACGTGCATATGAGGCAGCGATGTCAACTAATTAGTCCGGAAGTTGAAGGGGCATGGGTGACAGGGGGCGTCGTCCTACGTGGAGACAATGCCTTGTGAAGGTGGTTTGCTGTCGAGCGGTGACAGGTCCAGGGACGTGAAGAACGGTAAATTGACATCATCCGTCAGCGACAAGAGTGGTGCGCCGGTGCTGGAGGTGACGCCGGTGCACGGTGTGATGCCGGTGCACGGGGTGAGGTTGAACGTGGGGCTGTGGTTGCCGCAGGAAGAAGAGAGGATAAGTGTACAGGTGTGGACGTGTGTCTGCAGAGCACATTGTGAGGATATGGGTCCTTACGGCGAGCGTAGCCTCATTTTGGCCGTTCTGATAATAATTTATGCAGAACGGTCGATACTGTCCTCAGGAGGCATTTCGTACCACTTTGCTGATTCACCCCGCATGTGCCGTCTTCTCCAGGGGGAGACGGTCGTAGGCGCTTTTTTCTGTCTCTGTTAGAGAGTAAGGGGCTGAGGTGGGAGAGTGGAGAATGGTAGGGCAGGCAAAACCGAATACTGGTGCGCGGCGGGCCCACATATGTTGTGGGGAGTCTCGTGTGTTAGCGTGCTTGTAGCATGCATGAGTATGATGTGTTTTTGCATAGCGGGTCAGGTCTGATGGTTTAGTGCGCACACATCATGTGAGGAGGGGGGGCGTGTTGCTTCGGAGACGGAGTTGCGTCTGGGCGTTTCTAGGTGCGTGCGACTGACATTGTTACAGCCGCACACAGGTGGTTGTTTGCACGGTGATGCGCCTGCAGTGTTACATTCGCTTCTGCGGGTAAGATGATTATGGAGAGTATGGGTTGAAATCGGAGGGAGATCGGGAACACGGTCGCATATAACATGATCAAGTGCAACTGCAGGCCAAGGAAGGGCGATATCGGTTCAAGGGGTACCGTGGCATGCGCGCCGGAGCTCGAGCCCGATGAGCGGCTGTGCGTTGCATGAGAGAGGCGCTATATGCTGCAGCTGCAGGAGGCTGCGTATGTCGGTGCTCGATGTGCTGCACACAGGACAAGTCTCTAGCGCTGTCGCTGTTGCAGTGGCGGGTGTGCACAGCTGGCCATGTTCGGGACCTCCTATCCATATGTTTGATGTGCTCACAGTAGGTGTGCGGCCGCATCCGTAGGAGGAACGTGAGGGATGATGGTGTATACATGCTGTAGGTGGTTTGCACAGGTTTGTGCAAGGCCTACCGGAGTGAGATAATGCATCAATGGTATTAAAATCCGGACAATGCCATGGAGGGGTATACGGTACACATGCGACGAGCGCGAAAGGGTGTCACAGGAGGAAGCCCTTTTCTGAATGGCAAAGCAGGCCCAGGCGTGTGAATACTCTGGTTAAGGCCGGCCCTCTTTATGTCACGCAGCCCCGTGGGCGTCGTGGCTGTGCAAGGAAGAGTTTGATGCGAGGAGGTAATGTAGGAAGTGGAGCGGAATAGGAAGCGTTCGCGTACCTGGCGTGAGCTAGGGTTTGCAGCGTGACCGCTGGCGTATTTGACGTTGCTTCACGGCTTGGCTGGGTAGATGGTCGGAGAGTGGAAAATGTGTTTTTTTTCCAAGGGTGGCGTTTTTGCTTCCAGAGAGTGAGAACGAAGGGGATATTCTTTTCTGCTAACGGTCGGACCTGAGTGGCCTGGTGTGAGCGCATGGAATGGGGAATGGTGCATGCTATAATTTGAACCTGTCGTGTGTCGTGGTGCGCGCTGAGACGGTTGACTGGGCCGGTGTGAACGCATAACATGCGGAAAGGTGCATGCTAGAGTTTGGACCTGTCGTGTGTCGTGGTGCGCGCTTAGACGGTTGCCTACTAGCGCAGCCGGCGTACACACGCAAACGTCCCGAGGAGGGACGAGCTGTAGCGCCGATCCTCAGTATATAACGTTCTCCAGAGTAATCTTGTGTAGCCTTCAGTTTAGTACGGTGGTGTGCGGGATGTAAGCGCGTTCTTTAATTCTTTCTAGGTGTTTGGCTCTTAGACGTCAGAGGGGTCTCTAGGCGGTGCGGGCTGCGGAGAGGTCCATTGTGAGGTGTACTCGGGCGTGGTGGTGAGGACAGGGAGACGCCATCTTGGAGAGTGTGGACGAGGGTCCAAGCGGTGCGGCAGGGATGTCGCTATTGAGATGGACTGCACAGTTAGCACCGTGGCCACAGTCCTGTTCTGTAAAGTGGAGGCACATATAGATCACAGTCGTCAGGTGACAGATGGCGCCAGGGTGCGTTTGGAACGCAGTAGATGTTTGTGTGCCATTATAGGAGGTAAGTGGTTTAGAGAGTAATCTGTCTTAGACCGATGCATGCTGTTCTGAATTGTGGAATACATTGCAGGAGACTGGCGACTGTGATTGTGTCAGTATCCATATCTGTCATATACAGTAGGTGAACACTCGAGTGAGAACTCGTGCCGCGTTAGACGTTAAATATGAACTCTTCAAAGCAAATGCATGGTAGATCTGATGACCGAGTGTGGGAGGGAGGACGAGTGTTTGTCGAGCTGCGAGGCTGAGTCCGTGCAATAGAGGAAGGCCCGCTGTTGCCATTGCAGAACTGTTGCGATTTGCGGGCAGCGTGGCGGTGTTAACTCATACTGATACGGCGGAGAATCGGTGTAGCAGCGGTCACAGCGTTGGATTGAACGAAAGGCGGCACCCGAACGTATGACCGGGCAGGTTTGGCTCCCTCGCGTACTTGTTATCGGATTTTCTAGAGATTGACATATGCATTGCGAACGCCGTTGACGGCGAATCGCGGTACATTTTGTTCTAAGCGGGTAGGCACCCAGGTTCTGGATTGTTGTCGCATCTCGGGTTGAGGCGTGATCATTCGATGAAGGTGTGTCGACGTTCTGACTGGAGGAATGGACGGTCACATACGGGTGCGTCGGCGTGCCGAGTCGTGCTGAACACCCGGCAGACCTCACTGTGTGTCTGCGATGGCGCAGGATGTGCAGCGTGCGTTTTCTTCTTTTCTGTGTATAAGCAGGCGCAGGTCGTTTGCCGCATGTGTCTCGATGCATCATTTTATTAGCGCTCTGCGTGGAAAGCCACATCACGCTTAGAAGCACACCAGCCCGCAGGCGTCAAGTACGTGTCGTGGACTCAAGCGCTTCGTATGCGCCCCCGATTGGACGCGGCACGTGCAACGGTACACGGTGTGCCGTAATGGTTTGTCGTCGGCGCGAGATCGCGTAGTTGTATTTCGGTCGTGTCTTCTAATGATGAGCAGTGCGCTCCATAGTGTGACATACGTGTACGTGCAGCGGTGAGTTGTACGGAAGGATGTGAGTGGAAATTGCATCTCTGCAGTTGGGCATGGACAGGGAAAGGGCAGAGGTCATCAAAAGGGTACTGTACTGTGTGATTGTGTTGACGCTGTCCAATGCACTGCACGCACGCGTATCCCATATGGAGTGCTTGCTTCCTAGCGGGCGTGTGAGTGAGGATGATGGCACCTTCGCAGCTGACATATATGAATGGTGTTCGTTCAGCGTGGGGATATCAGGCTGAACCATGTAGCCGATTAGGGCGCTGTAATCCTTATATTGAAATTTGATGCAGAACACCGTCAGAGCACATGCCACAGGAGTAGCAGGACGTACCCGCCTAGGGCATGAGGGGGTCTCCACGCGGGGGTCGCCGTGCGTGACATCTGCAGGTCCGCACACCAGCATGGAATGTGAGGACAATCGAGCAGGGTGTTCGCGCTGAGTACCCTGCATCCTTCATTTTTGGGCTGCCGCGGCGCCGTCTGCAGATGGTGGCTTTGCGGAGGGGAAAGGAGCAAGTGCAGAGGTAGCTGATTCATTCTGTAAATGATTGTACGAGTAATCCCGTGGCATCCTCGATGTGCACGTGGTGATGCTGCGGCAGTTGGTAAGATATCTGCTCGAATACCTGTAGCGTGGTGGTTTGGTCTCGATATGGCTCGCCGCTGAAGAGACGAACAGTTTGATGCTTGCAGTTTTACACATGGTATCAGGTGTTAATGCTGCCGGTTTGATAGATGCAGGACTAAGAACTCAATGAGTGACTGCGCGTTGCTGACAATGCTGATCCTGGTACCGGGTGCGGCATTCGTTGGGACTGGATTGAGGGCTGCTTTTTGACTAGTTACCGGGTTGACAGCAACACGGGCGCATGCAGCGAAGGCCGCAACCACGTAGGAGAAGCTTCAGCCTCAAAAGCGGCCTTCTGAGGGTCAGAATGCGCGCGGTGGTGGTGATGGTTGTTTATAGATGCTTGACGTAATGAGGTGCAGCTCTGTAACGGGGAATCACATGTCCTTGCGGGTCCACACACGTTTGCTATTCTTGGTGTGCGCCCAGGCTGTAAGCGGCGGAATGATCGGTTGATACGCGGGCAGCCTTACGGATTTACAGTGAATGGGTATGACGACAGTGGAGCACTGCTTGTGAGGGACGCGGTACGCACTAGTGTGCGGTCGCAGCCGGTACCCCCCTGTCCGATGGCGTTATGCATAATGCCTAACGTTGTTTGTGGGTTTTGCTGCAGCGCAACTGAGGTCTGGCGGTGCAGTAGAATGAGGATTGCATAAGAGTGCAACATAGTTATCTCAGGGATTTTTTCATCATTGCTGTAAGAGCCAGTCCTGAAGGAGTCACGAACAAGGGGGTGACAATGCGTTGCATATAGAGCGCTAGAGGGATCCGGATGGTTTGAGCGCGCGACAACTTGTGAGTAGAGGCGGACAGCTGCGTGCAAAGGCCGCGTGACCGAGGGTATTTTGATCCTTATGTGTCGAGCGCGAGGTGACTCGTGGGTACAGGCGGGTAGCAGCGTGCGAAGGGCCGGGATTGTGTGGGAGATTTGGTGAATCGTGGACGAGCGTTGGGAAAATAAGAGGCGTATTTGCATGTCGAGAGCAGCGCATGATGTAGTCCACCTCTTCGGGCGCGGAGCGGTGAAGGGATACTCGACAAGAATCACACACATGTTGAAACGTGTCGACTGCATTCGGAGGGGGTCGTGGACACGGCGGAGGCTCTCCTTCAACTGCATCGTATGTATGCGTGGGTGGAGATAGTAGAGACATGAATGCAGTTCCGTAGCTGGGGTGTATCTGATCTCTACCTCCGAGCGGTCACAGACGTGCATATGAGGCAGCGATGTCAACTAATTAGTCCGGAAGTTGAAGGGGCATGGGTGACAGGAGGCGTCGTCCTAGGCGGAGACAATGCCTTGTGAAGGTGGTCTACTGTCGAGCGGCGACTGGTCCAGGGACGTGAACAACGGTAAATTGACATCATCCGTCAGCGACAAGAGTGGTGCGCCGGTGCGGGAGGTGACGCCCGGTGCACGGTGTGATGCCCCGGTGCACGGGGTGAGGTTGAGCTTGGGCTGTGGTTGCCGCAAGAAGAAGAGAGGATAAGTGTACAGGTGTGGACGTATGTCTGCAGAGCACATTGTGAGGATATGGGTCCTTACGGCGAGCGTAGCCTCATTTTGGCCGTTCTGCTAATTTATGCAGAGCAGTTGATACTGTCCTCAGGAGACATTTCGTACCACTTTGCTGATTCACCCCGCATGTGCTGTCTTCTCCAGGGGAGACGGTCGTAGGCGCTTTTTTCTGTCTCTGTTAGAGAGTAAGGGGCTGAGGTGGGAGAGTGGAGAATGGTAGGGCAGGCAAAACCGAATACTGGTGCGCCCGCGGGCCCACATATGTGTGGAGTCTCGTGTGTTAGCGTGCTTGTAGTATGAATAAGTATGATGTGTTTTTGCATAGCGGGTCAGGTCTGATGGTTTAGTGCGCACACATCATGTGAGGAGGGGGGCGTGTTGCTTCGGAGACGGAGTTGCGTCTGGGCGTTTCTAGTTGCGTGCGACTGAGATTGTTACAGCCGCACACAGGTGGTTGTTTGCACGGTGATGCGCCTGCAGTGTTACATTCGCTTTTGCGAGTTAGATGAGTATGGAGAGGATGGGTTGAAGTCGGAGGGAGATCGGGAACACGGTCGCATATAACATGATCAACTGCAGCTGCAGGCCAAGGAAGGGCGATATCGGCTCAAGGGGGAATGGGAGATGCGCGCCCGGAACTCGAGCCCGATGAGCGGCTGTGCGTTGCATGAGAGAGGCGCTATATGCTGCAGCTGCAGGAGGCTGCGTATGTCGGTGCTCGACGTGCTGCACACAGGACAAGTCTCTAGCGCTGTCGTTGTTGCAGTGGGGAGTGTGCACAGCTGGCCATGTTCGGGACCTCTTCTCACTATCTTTGATGTGTTCACAGTAGGTGTGCGGCCGCATCCGTAGGAGGAACGTGAGGGATGATGGTGTATACATGCTGTAGGTGGTGTTTGCAGAGGTTTGTGCAAGGCCTACCGGAGTGAGGTGATGCGTCAATGGTAGTAAAATCTGGACAATGCCATGGAGGGGTATACGGTACACATGCGACGAGCCCGAAAGGGTGTCACAGGAGGAAGCCCTTTTCTGAATGGCAAAGCAGGCCCAGGCGTGTGAATACGCTGGTTAAGGCCGGCCCTCTTTGTGTCACGCAGCCCCGTGGGCGTCGTGGCTGTACAAGGAAGAGTTTGATGCGAGGAGGTAATGTAGGAGGTGGAGCGGAATAGGAAGCGTTCGTGTATCTGGCGTGATCACGGGTTTGCAGCGTGACCGCTGGCGTATTTGACGTTGTTTCACGGCTTGGCTGGGTAGATGGTCGGAGAGTGGAAAATGTGTTTTTTTTTCCAAGGGTGGCCTTTTCACTTCCAGCAAGTGAGAACGAAGGGGATATTCTTTTCTGCTATCGTTCAGACCTGACTGGCCTGGTGTGAAGGCATAACATATGGAAAGGTACGTGCTATAATTTGAGGCTGTCGTGTATCGTGTTGCGCGCGTAGACGGCTTACTGGACAAGTGTGAACGCGTAACACGGGGAATGGTGCATGCTATAATTTGATCCTGTCGTGTGTCGTGGTGCGCGCTTAAACGGTTGCCTACTAGCGCAGCCGGCGTACACACGCAAACGTCCCGAGGAGGGACGAGCTGTAGCGCCGATCCTCAGCATACGACGTCCTCCAGAGTAATCTTGTGTAGCCTTCAGTTTAGTACGGTGGTGTGCGGAGTGTCAGAGCGTTCTTCAGTTCTTTCTAGGTGTTTGGCTCTTAGACGTCAGAGCGGTCTCTAGGCGGTGCGGGCTGCGGACAGGTCCATTGTGAGGTGTGCTCGGGCGTGGTGATGAGGATGGGGAGACGCCATCTTGGAGAGTGTGAACGAGGGTCCAATCGGTGCGGCAGGGATGTCGCTATTGAGATGGACTGCACAATTAGCATCGTGGCCACAGTCCTGTTCTGTAAAGTGGAGGTACGTCTGAAACACAGCTGTCAGATGACAAAGTGGCGCCAGGGTACCTTTGGAACGCAGTAGATGTTTGTGTGCCATTATAGGATGTAAGTGGTCTAGAGAGTGATATGGCTTGGACCGATGCATGCTGTTCTGAATGGTGTGTTACATTGCAGGAGACTGGCGACTGTGATTGTGTCAGTATCCATATCTGTCATATACAGTAGGTGAACACTCGAATGAGAACTCGTGCCGCGTTAGACGTTAAATATGAACTCTTCAAAGCAAATGCATGGTAGACCTGATGACCGAGTGTGGGAGGGAGGACGAGTGTTTGTCGAGCTGCGAGGCTGAGTCCGTGCAATAGAGGAAGGCCCGCTGTTGCCACTGCAGAACTGTTGCGATTTGCGGGCAGCGCGGCGGCGTTAACTCATACTGATACGGCGGAGAATCGGTGTGGCAGCGGTCACAGCGTTGGATTGAACGAAAGGCGGCACCCGAACGTAAGACTGGGCAGGTTTGGCGCCCTCACGTGCTTGTTAACGGGTTTTCTACAGCCTGGCATTTGCATTGCAAACGTCCTTAGCGAGGAACGGAGGCATGTTTTGCGGAAAGCTGGTAAGTCTGCAGGATGGTTACGGCTTGTTGTCGCACGGAGGGTCGGAGCGTGCCTGTTGAGGGGGTGTCCACGTTGTGGTTGGTTGACCGCAGAATGTCACAAAATGTCCTATGGGTTCGTCTGCGTGCCTCGACGTGCTGAGCACCCCGGCAGACCTCACTGTGTGTCTGCGAAGGCGCAGGATGTGCAGCGTGCGTTTGCTTCTTTTCTGTATATAAGCGGGCGCAGGTCGTTTGCCGCATGTGTCTCGATGCAGCATTTTATTAGCATTCTGCGTGGGAAGCCACATCACGCTTAGAAGCACACCAGCCCGCAGGCGGCCAGTACGTGTCGTGGACTCAACCACTTCGTATGCGCCCCCGATTGGACGCTGCACGTGCAGCGGTACACGGTGTGCCATAATGGATTGTTGTCGGCGCGAGATCGCGTAGTTGTATTTCGGTCGTGGCTTCTAATGATGAGCAGTGCGCTCCATAGTGTGACATACGTGTACGTGCAGCGGTGAGTTGTACGGAAGGATGTGAGTGGAAATTGCATCTCTGCAGTTGGGCATGGACAGGGAAAGGGCAGAGGTCATCAAAAGGGTACTGTACTGTGTGATTGTGTTGACGCTGTCCAATGCACTGCACGCACGCGTATCCCATATGGAGCGCTTGCTTCCTAGCGGGCGTGTGAGTGAGGATGATGGCACCTTCGCAGCTGATGTATATAAATGGTGTTCGTTCAGCGCCGGGATATCAGGCTGAACCATGTAGCCGATCAGGGCGCTGTAATCCTTATATTGAAATTTGATCCAGAACACCCTCAGAGCACATGCCACAGGAGTAGCAGGACGTACCCGCCTAGGGCATGAGGGGGTCTCCACGCAGGGGTGGCCGTGCGTGACATCTGCAGGTCCGCACACCAGCATGGAATGTGAGGACAATCGAAGAGGGTGCCAGCGCTGAGTACCCCTGCATCCTTCAGTTTTCGGCTGCCGCGGCGCCGTCTGCAGATGGTGGCTTTGCGGAGGGGAAAGGAGCAAGTGCAGAGATAGCTGATTCATTCTGTAAATGATTGTACAAGTAATCCCGTGGCATCCTCGATGTGCACGTGGTGATTCTGCGTCAGTCAGTAAGATATCTGCTCGAATACCTGTAGCGTGGTGGTTTGGTCTCGATATGGCTCGCCGCTGAAGAGACGAACAGTTTGATGCTTGCAGTTTTACACATGGTATCAGGTGTTAATGCTGCCGTTTTGATAGATGCAGGACTAAGAACTCACTGAGCGACTGCGCGTTGCTGACAATGCTGATCCTGGTACCGGGTGCGGCATTCGATGGAGCTGGATTGACGGCTGCTTTTTGGCTAGTTACCGGGTTGATAGCAACACGGGCGCATGCAGCGAAGGCCGTAACCACGTAGGAGAAGCCTCAGCCTCAATAGCGGGCTTCTGAGGGTCAGAATGCGCGTGGTGGTGGTGATGGTTTTTTGTAGATGCTTGACGTAATGCGGTGCAGCTCTGTAACGGGGAATCGCATGTCCTTGCGGGTCCACACACGTTTGCTATTCTTGGTGTGCGCCCAGGCTGTAAGCGGCGGAATGATCGGTTGATACGCGGGCAGCCTTACGGATTTACAGTGAATGGGTATGACGACAGTGGAGCACTGCTTGTGAGGGACGCGGTACGCACTAGTGTACGATCGCAGCCGGTACCCCCTGTCCGATGGCGTATTCATAATGCCTAAAGATGTTTGTGGGTTTTGCTGCAGCGCAACTGAGGTCTGGCGGTGCAGTAGAATGAGGATTGCATAGAAGTGCAACATAGTTATCTCAGGGGTTATTTCATCATTGCTGTAAGAGCCAGTCCTGAAGGATTCACGAACAAGGGGGTGACAATGCGTTGCATATAGAGCGCAGGAGGGATCCGGATGGTTTGAGCGGCCGACAACTTGTGAGTAGAGGCGGATAGCTGTGTGCGAGGGCCGGGTGACCGAGCATATTCTGATCCGTATGTGTCGAGCGCGAGGTGACTCGTGGGTACAGGGGGGTAGCAGCGTGCGAAGGGCCCGGGATTGTGTGGGAGATTTGGTGAATCATGGATGCGCGTTGGGAAAATAAGAGGCGTATTTGCATGTCGACCGCAGCGCATGATGTAGACCACTTCTTCGGGCGTGGAGCGGTGAAGGGATACTCGACAAAAATAACACACATGTTGAAACGTGTCGACTGCATTCGGAGGGGGTCGTAGACACGGCGGAGGCTCTCCTTCAACTGCATCGTATGTATGCGTGGGAGGAAATAGTGGAGACATGAATGCAGTTCCGTAGCTGGGGTGTATCTGATCTCTACCTCCGAGCGGTCACAGACGTGCATATGAGGCAGCGATGTCAACTAATTAGTCCGGAAGTTGAAGGGGCATGGGTGACAGGGGGCGTCGTCCTAGGTGGAGACAATGCCTTGTGAAGGTGGTCTACTCTCTAGCGGCGACTGGTCCAGGGACGTGAACAACGGTAAATTGACATCATCCGTCAGCGACAAGAGTGGTACGCCGGTGCGGGAGGTGACGCCGGTGCACGGTGTGATGCCGGTGCACGGGGTGAGGTTGAACGTGGGTTGTGGTTGGCGCAAGAAGAAGAGAGGATAAGTGTACAGGTGTGGACGTGTGTCTGCAGGGCACATTGTGAGGATATGGGTCCTTACGGCGAGCGTAGCCTCATTTTGGCCGTTCTGATAATAATTTATGCAGAGCAGTTGATACTGTCCTCAGGAGGCATTTCGTACCACTTTGCTGATTCACCCCGCATGTGCTGTCTTCTCCAGGGGAGACGGTCGTAGGCGCTTTTTTCTGTCTCTGTTAGAGAGTAAGGGGCTGAGGTGGGAGAGTGGAGAATGGTAGGGCAGGCAAAACCGAATACTGGTGCGCCCGCGGGCCCACATATGTGTGGGAGTCTCGTGTGTTAGCGTGCTTGTAGCATGCATGAGTATGATGTGTTTTTGCATAGCGGGTCAGGTCTGATTGTTTAGTGCGCACACATCATGTGAGGAGGGGGGCGTGTTGCTTCGGAGACGGAGTTGCGTCTGGGCGTTTCTAGTTGCGTGCGACTTAGATTTTTA